>NW_027271821.1:650000-957500 GCF_040938485.1 Diadema antillarum
GCAATAATACATGAACGGCTGTGGAGAACCTGCAAGATTTGAATCAAACCACATTCATGTAAACAAAGACAATTTACCCAGAGAGAGAGAGAGACAAAATCATATACAGTATATTGAAATGAGGAAGACCACCTGTTGCTTTTTTCTCTCTCTTTCTTCCTGTTATAAAAAATGTGAGGTAAATTCTGAGTTCCTGCAAACATTGGCAATGTTTCACTCCTGAGCGATAATTCATCACAAATGTATCACACTGAAGTTGTGTCGGAATTCAATCAAACGTACACATGCCTGGACAGGCACACAGGGATATTATCTCAAAACCCCAAATCCAATGTACAACCACTACACACAAATCGAAACGAATGCAGCAGCAAACCATATATGCAGCAGTCTTTTGCTACCAAGGCACTTGTAACAAACTGATATGCCACGCAACATTCACATATGTGCGCTAAAATTCTTTGACGCAATTATAAAAAATGATAGTACTGTCAGTGTGGCAGAGTAAGGATCGGCAAACCTTAACAATCGCATCTCATATTTTGAGTCAGACACGTCACAAAAAAGATGTAGATGCATACATGGGTGTGCCTGAGGGGGGGAAAAAAAATTGAATAAAAATAAAGTAAATAATGAATCTGGCTAACAATAATGCTGTGATTCATATACTGAAATGATTGCACCCAGTTTTTCACACAAAAATGATGTTTGAGCAGGCATGTTTGCATTCTTCGGGGTGAAATTTTGTTAGGGAGAGGGCGAACTTGTAATGGGAGCAGTACAACATACCTCCTGAGCATATTTCGACACACAGTAGTAAATTCATGGCCATAACAAAGTCAAATCTTAACAAATCCTGCCAAAACAACAATAACGATTACCCCCCCCCCCTTCCCCAATCTCCCCTCATCTGTAGGCATACAAGAAAATTACATTTTGTGCAATATCACAGCGTTAAAAAAACCCAAAACATGGTGTTCCAGACCAAGATTGGTGTGAGGTGTGTACAAATGGAGAATTACAATTAGGGTGAACACAAACAAAACACTAACTCACAGAATTTTGCCAGTAGCCGGCTGAGAAATGTCTGGATGCACTATATCAACATTCAAACACACACGTGAAAAAAAAAAAAAAAAATAACTGAACAAGACAAACACAAGACTTTCCTGTCTCTACGGTATAAAGAGAATATTGACCAATACTGCTTGATAATCAGAGACTCTTCTGTAACTAATGTACTGGGTCATATGTACAAAGCACCAGTGGTAACATTGAGTACTCATCAATCATATATATGTCCGATGACCTGTTCATCAAATAAATTGTGATGAAGAAAAGTACATGACTATCTCTCGCATTTCAACCAGAACATTTGTATCCACAAAAAAATAAATACCTTCACAATTTTACCAAGAAGCATTTGTATGAATACATGAAACATAATATAAATTGTGACAATAAATAATCTCTGTACAAATGCATCGAATATCATTCCCACAGCGATCATACACACACAAAAAAAACAGAGTAAATATTTTAATCTTTAACAACCTGGTGAAACAACATCCCGCAGAACTGTCAATTTCACAAGCCTATAAATGCAAGCATTTACACCTACAGCTGGACAAAAATTATTGCTAAATTCTTCTTCATCTGTTGATGACCCATAAAAATATCCCCCAAATAAACTACTGTAAAAGTGGATATTTTCGCGCGACTAATTTTTCGCGCTTTGCCGGGTGAGAAGAGTTTCGCGTGTTTTTAATTTCGCGGAATCAAGACACCAAGTACACAAACATACGGCAAAAAAAAATATTCGTGTGCTTTTATTTTCACGCTGCTGGTTGCGCGAAATGCGCGAAAATTTCAACACCGCGAAAATTTCCACTTTTACAGTACATGAACTTGCTCAGATCAGGCTCTGAGAATTGCTTTGGCATGGCAAATAGCTAGAGAAATGTAACAGATATTTTCTAATTTTGTCTTTCATTTATAAACCCCAGCTGTCTTTCCATTGAAGTCATAATGCACCTTGTTACATGCAACCCGTCATTTGTCAGTATTTATGAGCTTTTGGAGAACACCTCCTTCTAAAGTTTTCTACAGGAATGTCTCAAAATATTCCCCTCCGGAAATATACAGGTTTAAAATAGACATTCCCAACTGCGGAACCATCTTAAATCATCTTAAAAGTAAGTTCTCTATACACTTTGTACCTACACTCGACTAAAATATTTTCATAATCTCTTGAATTAAAACTACTCACTCCACAGAAAATGCTTATATTTCAGTTAGTAAGCACACCTTCCTCGAAAATTGAACATATGTTCCCACAGAAACTATCAGATCAGAAAATCAGAGCTAACTTCGAAGTGTCCTGTGCTAATGAAAGGATAAATCACACTAGGAGCAATGTCACTGACTCAGAGGGGAATATCAGTTTGGTGCCAAGTGCAAGAAAGAAATGCCCAATAAATTCAATCAATTGTTCATCCTATGCCTTAACATGCTGCTTATGCTCCATCAAGTTTCATTGTTAGAATTTCGTAAAGTGGAGTAAAAGAAAAAAAAATATCTCCCATTTCAGTCCTTTGCTGTTCATACACGTCTATCATTATTTATTTTGATGGTGACATTTTCAAAAGTTTCAAAATTCCTGCAAGCATCACTGATTCTTGACTGGGAAACATATTTAAGAACCTAAAAGTTCTTTTTTTTTCTTTTTACATTTCTTTCTGACTTCTTGCAGATTTTACAAATTTTACAAATTCTATTTCATCTAGAGCTCTAAAAATAAAAGATATGCCCCCCAAAATGGAAGAGGTGCTTAATCCAAGGCTGCCAGCATCTAAGTCATGCCTCCATCAAAATCAGGTTGATTTCAAACAAACAGCAACCAGGGAGATACTCCCATGTTATTCTCTCATCCAGACATGAAGAGATATTAAAAGATTTCAGGATACACCCTGCAGAATCAGGGAAACTTAGCAACTCTGCCTTTAAATGAAGACAAGATCATTTTTTGTGGCACAAACCTCCCCTTCGCTCCATGGGTTTATGTTCTGAGTCACATTCACTGTGAGCATCTAAGAACTTTGACGAGTCCAAAAAAGCCCTTCTCAAGTCCCTGTCAGTTTGACTTCAGCAAAATTGAGTCTGGAGTGATCTAGACTACCCGGTAAGGTACATCTCATTAACATTTTCTGTTGCCTCAAAGGCTATTTCATCACATAGTTTGATGCATATTTCTTCACAAGGCATTTCCGAAACCCCTAATACGACTCGGAAAATTACCTACTGCATCACTGTGGATGAAAACAAATTCATTTTGCACAAATTCGTAACAATACTAAGATATATAAAGACAACAGCACAGACACATAGTACATTCTTTATAAAGAGAACAGACACACAAATAAAGTAACTATCTACTGCTAAACAAAATTCTGGCCAAGACTGGTGGCAAACCCTGTTTTCATCATAGAACACCTTTATAACCTTTCTCGTTGCTTTGAGGAGGGGTCAGGACACCAGGCACCTGCACTGGACTGCAGCATGCAGCCTCCCGGATCTCCTTCAGCCTCTGCTGAGACTTCTCCTACGGTGGGAAAAGAAAATGCAGACGGGTCACAAAGCGTACACATATCCATGGAGACATTGTTACAAAAGATATGAAGATGAAAACTCTTAAGATGGACTTCAATCTACCATCAAATTGACATCAATAAATACAGCAGGATCTCACAAACAGAATGGTAAATGTTGCATTGACATTGGAGATGTAAATTTTGCAAGGAGCTATCTTTCGTGACAGTACAGTCCATAGTTTTTGTCTGCACAATCAAGTAAATGTTAAGTATACTATAAGTATATATTTTTTCATGGGTAGCAATTTGTGAAAGTTTCACATAATGAAAAAGGCAGCTGGTTCCAATTTCCAAAAGTTTCACATTTCTGATGTTACAGTAAACAACAAAGGGGTCAAAAGAAAAAGAATCTTTAAGTCTACCTTATGACACACTAACATCAAATATAAAAAATCACAATAAAACTAAGATACAGCAGTGAATCACAGAAATGTAGTTTCTAGACCGCATGGGCCAACCAGAACAGCCAGGCAACAATGTGAGCAAGACTCACCAGTAATTCTAATCCTGAGCAGTGTGTCTGGATGTTGTGGGCATCCCCGGGAAAGACATTCTTGAAGCTCTTGAGCTGGGCGACGCCCATCTCTCGGATGGTGATGGCAAACGCCGACATCCACTGCACACAGACAGCGATGTCATCCCATTTCATCCCTACCAAGAAAAGATAAAGAGAAAACATGAAAAGAAAATAAAGGTTTTGCACGCAGATCCATTTGGAAGGTATACATCATACATCTGCAAGTAAAACTAATTGTTTCATTGCATTAAACACCACATGATTTTGAATATGAGCATGAAAGAAAAAATTTGCAAAAACTGAGCACAGAACAGTGAACACCTTCTGTAAAGAAATTTCGCCAGTGTGAACAACGAATCCAACATACATTTCCTTTTGTGCAGAGCAAATTTTTAACCCTGACTGCCTAAGGGATTACATGTAAAAATCTGAGTTGGATACCAACAATATACAGTAAATGTGGCAATTTTTGTGACATGGAAATTTTTTGATATTCAACAAGATATGTAGCGCAAGAATAAAAGCTCTCATTTTTTTTTTTTTTTTTTTTGTTACATGTAATACTACTTCATATTTGGCTTCTGCGGAATTACAAAATTACAAACACACAAAATTCAGCTTAAAGTGAAAACTAAGTTTCGGTAAGTGCTTGAGAACCCGTGTAGCACCATTTCATTTTTGCTTGCAATATATCGAAAGAGTCCACTAAGAAACTTACCTGGCTGACGCGGTTTGCCGGAATGCTGAGTCGATTTGGAGTGTTTTGAGAAAAACAATAATAGTAGGAAAACCGACTTTTATTCCAGAAGGCTCCAGACTAACTCGGTCTCGGGAAAAATTCGACCCTACTTCAGACAATTCACACGCAGTAAGTGATCGCCACATTACTGGCCACTGCATAGAGTCTAATTCAAATGAGGCCTAACTGAATGGACAGGAAAGTGCGTGCTAACGTAATCCTGTACAAAACAAAACAAAAATGACAGCGCGCGGCCCTCAGTTGCTGAGACGCGCGGTCTTTGGAGTTTTTGTTGTTGTTTATCAAGCGCCTTTGATTGTTTTAGAGGTGCTTGATAGGCGCACACTAATTTTGCATGCGCGCAAAAGAGGTTTTTGATGCGCGCGTTGTAACAACTCGGACCATTACTGCGAGAAGCCAGAACACGAAGCGCTAGTTTACACAGGCCGCTCCCATAGGACAACACTGTACAATCAGATCGAGGGACAACCATTAAAACTCATCCCGCCATCAAAGCGAAGCCGAGTTATCCCCGAGTCCGAGTTTAGCCTGACCCCGTTCGGGTAAGTTCTGAGACTGAACCTTTTTGATTAATATTTCGCATTTTCGTCGTTACCCATCGAATATCTTGTAATAACATCGTTATCCTGCACATTTCCTAAGCATACGTTCACATTTGGGAGCGAAATTTGACAACTTTTGCAGGCCTACCAGAACTTTGTTTGGGCTTTAACTGACCAAGTTTGAAATATTACTCAGGACAAAAAAAAAAAAATGTCCATTTTTACTGTAACGTAAAGCAGGTCTATGCATTGCAACCTGAATCACCAAGTTAGTTACAAAGATTTGCTAACCCTCGTGTGAGACATGTTGCGTTTATTACCTGTGACCTCCAGGGTGAGCTCTTCATTGGTCATGTGATAGAGGGCAGACGCTGCCAAGGTGCTGTACTCAAAATCTAGGGATCCAATGTCCAGGGTGCATACGTCCAGGAGCTGCCAATACCAAGCCATTGAGAAGCAATTTGAAACAATTTGTAAAAATAACAACACATATCTACATAAATGATGGCAGTAGCATCAAACTCCTGATAAAAATTAAATACAGATACATGCAGGTCCTCTTCATTCTAGAACATAACTTTAAACCAAACACAACACAAAACATTGATTTGACAGGATGACCTGACCCAAAGATCAAAATCAGCAAGGTTTAAAGGGGAAATCCAGTCCAAATATAAGTTAGTCTGATAGGAAAGAGTAAAATATTATGAGTTCAACAGTATAAATTTGATCGAAATCGGATGAAAAATAAGGAAGTTATGACATTCTGAAGTTTCGCTATTTTTGGGGGAAACAGTTCTTGAACAGTCAATATGAATATGCAAATGGCAAAGTGAGCATGTCATTCCCTCACAACTTAAATAGTTTGTAAATAAAATGTTGAAATTTCCTGTTTTTCATTCAAACACAATTATGCCCGAGGCTCAAATCCTCATATAACTAACTGATCACTATTCTGAAGTTATTCAACCAGGAATAACAGCATGTTTCAGACTTCTATGACAGAAACATTGAATTTTCGTTATTTTTTATTTTACACGATCAATGGAAAATTGTGAGGGTATGACATGGTTAGCTCATTCATTTGCATATTCATACCCACTGTACAAGAATTGTTTTGGAGAAATTGTCACAATTTCATAACTTCCTTATTTTTCATCCGATATCAGTCAAATTTCTACTGTTGAACTCGTAAAATTTTACTCTTTTTCTATCAGACTATCTTATATTTGGACTGGATTTCCTCTTTAAGAGAGCTATGAGGTAGGTACTTGTAGTGAGTAACAGTGCATGCATCTCGTTAGGTCATCGTCATTCTGAAGTGGGGTGGGGGGGGGGGGGGCAGTCATATTTTTTTTTTGTCAGGACGTGTAGACATGTTTGATTTTCAGGAAGCTTCTTCCAGAATTAGGAAGACTTGGCTGGTTTGATATTTAAGTTACATTTTGAGTGTGCCGATAAGCAAGCAAAGCAAGAGAACTATGCACGGAGAATAAAATGCCCTTTACCGAAGGGCATTTAGATTTCTGCAAATGGACTGGAAGTGGAGACCTCCATATCAACTGTTTGTGGTCAGTCTATCGGGCTATAATGGCTTGTGACTTACTGAACTTACAATGTACAGTGCATAGCCAGATACAACAGGGTAGCATTTCATTCATAATTCACTTTTCATTCACAACTGTGAACAAAATCTGATCACATTACTACTGTGCATACGAATAGCATGGACATGATACAATATCAGCTGTACATGAGACAGTTTAGAAGTGGCATCAACTTTGCCAGCATTCTCTCAACATGACATGCAGGACAGGCAAAACTGATGATATCCAAAGAAAAATCTGACAGCAGCTTTATCTGAAACAGTAAAAGGAATTAAAATTAAGTATCGGTTGTCAGCATCTCTTGCACCATAAGCTTTGTATAATACACAAATAATATGCAAACAAGCAAAACTACCTTTTCACAAGCACTTGGTCATATCTTTCGTCAAGCTTAGTGCAAAAAATGGAAATGTTTTTACCCTCTCTGTCCTCTCTTTCTTCCCCTCCCTCCCCCCCCCCCCCACAAAAAACCTGAAGTATCATTCCTTTTTTGGATCAGCTGAACGCTCATGCTACCAGTTTGTGCTCTCACCTGAGCCACCTTGATGAAGTCACTGGAGGAGTAGGCAGGGATGTGGAAGTTGGTATTCTGGTTTGCGATCTCATCAGCATTGCAGATTTGCATGAAAGCATTCAGCCAAGTGTTGACAGTGATTGGGGACAGGTCCCACTTCAGCGCCTGGAAGAAATATATGCAAAGACGGTGATAAAAATACTGGCAAATGGCAAATTGATACCATCTGATGATTTCTTTTTTTTTCTGTACATACTCTGTTCTGTCATTGTCTTCTTTTTGTTGTCCACAATTCCATGTCTCATCAAGACTTCTTTCCTGTTATAACTAACACAGTTATAATGAAACTCTTGTTACAACAAATTCAAATTTCAGGCCCCCCAAATTATTATCTTAATATCTTTATATCCTCTGTTGTTTGGCTGTAACTAAATTTCCATAAAATGATGAAAGAAAATTGCCAGTCCCCGGGATTTCATCATAACGGGAGTCACCTTTATCAAGATAGCTCCTGAAAAACAAAGAATGTCACAAAAGAGTTGATCACATGATATCATAAATCATAACATTAATGACATTGATGTTGATTATACAATAATGACAATAATGCTACTATCACAACTACTGTAAAAGTGGAAATTTTTGTGGAGTTGAAATTTTTGTGCATTTCGTGCAACCAGAAACTAGCGTGAAAATAAAATGACGCAACTATTTTTGCTGGCTATTTGTTCCAGTAGTTGATGTCTTGATTCCGCGGTATCATAAACATGCAAAACTCTTCTTACCCGGCCAAGCACGAAAAATTAGTTGTGCGAAAATATCCACTTTTACAATACATTTACTAATATCTGTAAATTTGACGACTGGTCTATTTCTGGTGCATACATGGTAGATGTGGTTTGAAATGTCTCAGAAACATCATTCTTCTTCTTTAGTAAATCAGTCCTATGATTAGCTGCTGTAATGTCAATGAATGTATGCATTCTGCCTCCAGTAAGACCACATTACCTTCAGGATGACAAGTTCTTGGTTGAGGATCTCGTCGTCACTGCACGCCCCGTCTGTCACATACGCAAACTCATGGAGTTTTGGTGGATAGATTTCCTGAGGGTTAGAGCAGAAGTGAATAAATAGGTAAAGTTCATTGAAGGATAAACTATTGTATATGCCAAATATTTCATATGAGGTTTTTATTTTCGCAAATTTTGCCAGTCAGGTGCTATTCACGAATTTACAGACGGACAAAAATATTGACACTGATCCCGATCTGAATATGACGTAGACGTTCTCATTTCTCTGTTCAGTACTGAACTCCAATGCTCGCGAAATTCAACCACTTGCAAAATTGTTGTGAAGTCTCGATTTGCGAAAATTCAGAATTGCTAAATATATGGCATATACAGTACTTCTTGATGTTTAGAGTGTAGGGCCACTGACTGGTGTAAGTAAAATTGGGCACCTCAACAGAAAATAGTGAAAACTTCTCAGGTAAGCACTTTGGCAGGTCAATCATAAATGGTTTTACATCCTGAGCAAACTTTTGAACTAAAAATCAACTTTATAAATTTGGTCTAAAATTCACATCATAGATAAGATCCGAAGTAAATGTTAAAGAGATCATGCATGCAATATAATCTTTATATCATTTGAAAGTTTAATGTGATATGCTTAAAGAAGGGATGTTTGCTTTGTACAAAATTTGTGTACTTACCATGTTTTTACATTTTGACAGTTATTCAATGCTGCTCACAGACAAGAATTAAAGTCTTCTTGTATTTTAATCAAATTATTGTGTAACGAACTCCATCTTTTCTTTAAAATCATCAGTGTATGGCTGAAACCCTTTCTTGCATATTAGTGTTCACACAAAGTTAATATATGATTCCTATTTGAAACTTACTTCTAACTTTGCTGCAATGAATAGTGCTGTGATGCCAATCAGCTGTAGTTTTGTCTTTGGAATGTTCTTATTCGCTGCCAGGTACCTATCTACAAAGTCTACTGCAAGATAGAATGTCTCGCGGTGTAACCTGTACACTTCACAGACCTGTGAAAACAAAACAGCAATAAGAATCGTTAACATAGTAGAAACGAAAGCATAACAAGAAATCCTAATGATGGAGAAAAAAAATTATTCATTCAATGTTTCACAAACAGTTTGCTTAATGCAGATTATTTGTAAATATGCCGACATCGCTCGAGTTGTAAAACTCATTATCAAAACAAATGCAAATCATTATTTTGCTGGTTCTTTCAACTTTGACAAAAAAAAAAAAATGCATCAATGGCATTCTTGAAAACATTGACCTTCATTTAATTTTAAAAAAATCCTACATCTCAACACGTTCCATGCAGAGACAAACAAATGCCGCAAAGAAAATTGTGTACTTCAAATAGCAAAGCATAGAAACTAAACTTTTTCACTGTGTACAGATTATGAAGATCTGTTGTGAACACAGCAACATACAGCAACAATTATATGTCACGTCATTGTTGCCACAATTTATGTCTTACGGCTCACAGTGGGGAAAATCCTTCCATGGATCCCAATACTTAGATGGTCTCACTTTCATTGTGAGTCTCAGCTTGGCTTCCCAGTGAATGGTACACAGTTTACCTAACTACACTAGGCACCACAAAGTCTTGACCATAATTGACCTGGTGCAGTGAAAGTCATGTCCATCCTTTCCCGCCTTTCAGAATTTCTTTACAAGAATCAGACATCAGCAGTGCAATTGAAGAACAATGCTTCCTGTATTTGCCTGTTTTAGAGCTGTGCTTCCCTTGAATTGGCATTGCCAGTGGGCAGTACAACAAAGGGTTTGACCTATTGATTGGTCAAGGCAATGAATGAATGGGACCCGCTGAATGACCAGTCGAAGTGCAAGAGAGGTAAAAGGGAGTGGTGTCCATTGATTATTTAATGACCACGTGGGGATCTCAAGAGCCTGACCACACTCCCAGCCAGTATTGACATGTTCAAGTCCAAACTGCTTTTCCTGAACTGACCGACAACAATGAAGACCATTGTGCAAGAGCTGTGTACACGGCTCCCTCTTTCTTTTGAACTCACTTTCTGTATTCTTCTTTTTTTTCTTTTCTTTTTTTTTGCTTGTGGCAGCATTGCCTAATCTGGACAGCTCGGGTGCTTGGACAGCATTTTTTGCTGCAAAACAAGTTTCCAGGGAACACTTTCTCCTGTGCAACACTTTTTGAATCTTTTTTTTTTTAATTTATCCTGCTAAAACGATGGGAAATTTTGATGACAAACAGTGCTTTTAAAGACCCTGGCTTTCAACCACTGTCTCTGTTGACATTGCTGTAGGATTTGAACATTCATACAATATCTATGTAAGACCTTAAGTAAAATGCAAACTCCATGGCTTTGACATCCACATTATTAACCCGTTGAGGACGAGTCCCGAGTATACTGGGGCAAGTGTCTATGGGAAATGCGTGTCGTAGCAAAATCAACCCATCCTCAACAAGTTAATCTGGTGCCATGTTTCATGTGACAATTTCGATCATATGAGGCATGAGTTTTCTTCAATATGTCCCTCCTTTAACAAACATGTCGGAAAAAAGGAACAAGCGGGAATTGAACCTGTCATATAATACAAATTTCATTCGCACAGAGGGCAGGCAATTTGAAGAAACCTCATTCCTCATATCTTCACTCCCTTGCTTAACAATCTCTTGCTTTCATTTACTATGGCTTTTCCGCCTCGGACTACTTAACAAAACAGTGCTGAAATTTTGAGCTTGGATATTTGCTCCAAGTTCATTGTGTCACTGCCAGCAACAAGAGAGAGTCTGGTGGTAGTGTCGCTGTTGGGAAAGCAGTAACGGATGACAGGTTCGATTCCCACTGGTTCCCTTTTTCAGACATGTTTGTGCAGCAGTTGCGATCTTACAAATTTCATTTGTAAAGAGGGCAGACATAATGAAGACAACTCAAACTGGTACCTCCAATCTTCACCCCTATGCTTAATAATCACTTGCTTTCACTTCAATTTCGATCATGTTTGATTGAAGAGTTCGTCACTCACTTCGATTAACCAGTCTAGGAGGATGGACCTCATTCTCTCGCCTAGCGATGGGTGCCCCTTCAGGCAGCCCACCTGCCTTGGGTAAAGGGTCTCCTGTCGCGTCATGATCGACCACAACTCTGGCAGCTCCGCCCACCTGACAAGGGTCACCGGCGACGCTCGCTCCGACACATGGGCTGGGAAGAGGTTACGGAATGTGACCCAGTTTGCTAGAGGAGGAAGCCCAATACGAAGAATGTATGAAAAATGCAGTGATATTCATTGTTGAAAAGTTGTACGGTACATGCTTTGTGAGGTTGATGTGGAGTCCCCCCCCCCCCACCCCCCGCCATGTATTACAACTTTGTAGAACTTGTGAGAACACTCATTTTTATCCCCCTTTCATTTCAATGAACTGTTTGACAATCAATTCATTCTTTTAGCACAATTCAATTTTGATTACATCAAGTACAATATAGATTTGGCATTACCATTGTTATATGTTCCATAAAAGGTACTAGGGCTAAACTCCCCACCTAGTCCTTTAGTAACATTCAGAATACTACGAATGTATGACACATCAACACTTTTTTTTTTGGGGGGGGGGGGGCGGGCATAAGTGGCAGCTTTGCATGAAAGCAGCACTCCCCTCAAGTGTAATAGTCTTACCTGAGTCCATGAGTTCTTCTGAAGGAGTTGTTGCTTCCCTATTACTAGTTGGCACCAATCGAGATGTTTCTATGGTTGATGACTCAGATATTGGCACCCAGTGATTCTGCAGATATTCAGAAAAAAAAAACTGTTAGCAAAACTAGCTTTTACAACAACCTGAATTACACTGTAAGACACTGAAGCTCACATTGCTCACATGTGCTTTCAGGAATGAAAACAAAACATTTTTCCCTCTTTTTTTTTTTTGGGGGGGGGGGGGGGGGGGGGGGAGATGGGTGGTTGGGAGCAGGACATCCCGGCACAATTCAAGTGAGCTCAAAAGGTGCAAATTTCAAGCTTTATAGGGAGAATGGAATTGGAAAACAGGTTCTCCATCTATGAATAATGGATACTTGGGTAGAAACTCCAGTCACAATTGCATCTATATGTAGTTACAGCCGCAGGAAAAGAATACGTGAAGGATTTAAATGCAAAAACTGACTTATCAATTTTTATCAACTTCAGGTATACAATTTATGATTGAAGTTGCTGAAAAACAAAAATAATTACATAGAATTAAAATAGAAACATAATTTCAATAACTTTAAAAATATTTGTTACAACTGTATATCATTGAAAAGAGTTATTTTTTCTCTTTGATAACTTTGTTTTTCAAAGAAAAACTGAAAATGGTTTTTATATGCTGTTTCTGCATAGTGTCGGGAGGCCATTGCACTCACAATATATAGAGAAGCATACGTATAGACAGACAGATTTAAATACACATGAACACCAAATTGAGCTATGAAGAAGCAAAGGTATCTGACTTGACCATGTACATTTTGTACTAACACCTCACAGGCAAGAAAAAAAAAACAACAAAAAACCCCCTAAATAATGATGCATCAAAACCAAAATACATGTATTTCAACATTACTGACAAATAATAAACAGCAAATAGCCATAAAAAATTCAAATATTTGATGTATGATTCGTGTGTTGGTATTTAAACTGTTCCAGAATAGGGCCTACATGTAATATTGTATGTCATTGCAAAATTACTTTAGCAGTAGGTCTATCATAATATGTTGAGAAATGAATCTTTAACACACAAAAAAAAATCAATCAATATATTACAATTCAATAAAAACTAATAAAAGAATAAACATTCTTAATATCAAATTGTCATGATATGCAGTGGAAATCAATCAAATTTGCCCAATACAAAAGGCTCTACAGTAGAACACTATACTAGTGGAAAGATCTCACTACCACTTTCTGATACATGTATCTGGGTGAACTTCTTATAGTTTTATTAACCTTTGTTAGAACAAAGGTGAGGTAGGCCTATATTTAATATTATCAAGCATTTTAATGTCCCAATTATTCAAATATCTTAGACCATTTCATAATTTTAAGTCTTAAAGTCTGCTAGATGTCTACCCCGTACTAAGTTTAAGGAATTAGCTTGCATTGTTACACTTTTTATTTCTGTTCAAAAATCCAGCTGGATAACAGAGGAGCAACACTCAAGTATTGTCAATCCAAAATCTAGCACCGAACAACATGCTTTCATTATCATCAACATGCATCAAGCAACATGTGTGTTGTTTGTAGGACAGAAACAAGAACAACATCAACACGAACGCAAACACCGGGCATTCAATCACACAAGCAAACACACTACACAGGGGAGGGCGGGAGGCGCGGGCTGCTGCCCGCCGGCCAACACAATGAATGAATGGCGAAGTCACTGACATAACAGTACGAGCGGGCGGCGGGAATCGAAGACCGGAGGAGCGCGAAAACAAAGTCCCCTTGCCCAATACGGTACGATAAATCGCTCGATCAAGCTGTAACCGGCATTACAAATGGCCGTCAAAATGAACACACTACTCACTTCTATCCTGAATTCCTGCCTTCTCTTCTGAACTTCTGTTCTGGTTGTCTCGACCTGTGGAATGGTTGGGAGAACAGGTAGAAAATGTGGTAAAGACACTTTCCCGCGATCTTTCAATCAAATCGATAGTCCACAGCGGCTCAGTTCAGACACTACGAATGATCACACTCAGTCACATTTTCCAGATCAACTCACCATGTCTTGTTCGCGGGTTTTCCTTTTCCTTGTGCAAACTAGCTGTTGATTTTCCTCTGTTTCATAATTTGATGTTCTTTCGTTCTCTTGCCTCGCTTGAAGTCGACCACTGAAAGGCAAAAATCATGAGAAAATTGTAGACAAAGCTGGAAGTGGAATCTCACAAAAGTGAACATAGTCTGTTGATCACTTGTTGAGGCTGCAAGCCTACCTACTCTGAATGTTTTTAATTCTACTACCGTCAGTTATTTTCTCTGGCGTAAAAGTGTTTGAGCTCTACAACGTTAGTAGCTAGACTAACTCTACAAAATTTAAATGTGCAACCCCATCACAATGACTGACGGACAAAAGGGCAAATAAAACATAAAAGTTTACCTTCGACGAGACATCGTTTCCTTTCTGATCTGGTTCTTCACTGTTGTCCACGTAGGCCCGCTCCTGAAAATTATAAATCGAGATTGAAATGTTTTACTACAAAAATTGTGGCTATTTGTGGGGATCAAAAGCAATGCCACGATTTTTAGCCCAGAAGATGATGCTGCTTTTTAAATTTAATGTAGCCGACGCAGGTAGAAACAATTGACCGATTTGTGCTTACTAACGAAACGGGACAAACAAAACAGCGAATGGTCAGAGACAAGGTAAAGGCTCGCTGATCGCGCCAGCAGCTGTGTACGGGCGCCTACGCTGCCTGTACAGTGGGTAGTGCTAGAGTGGTATATGGCTGTCCAAACTTTGAAGGGTCGCAGGGTAGTTTCCGCCTGACAGTCGGCATATCGCTCTTATGGCGAATTGAGCCAATGCTTTGCACGAAAATTTCGTCCTATCAAAGATAATGCTACAGTGTATCAACCCTTAAAAATAAAAGCAAAAAAGATGAGGTATATGGCAAAAATTAAGACAGTTTTTGACCTTACAACCACACTTCTCCTCAGCGCCGCCTTTACGATCAGCCGATAACTGGACCCGCCAAAGCAGACAATCCAATGCACACGCACTGAATGCCCGCGGATCGGTCGTCCAGTGAACGAAGGGTAGCACTGGCGGGAGTTCTTGCCGCGAAGTTCTAAACGTACTATTATGATCCTCTCCGCTGCAAACATAGAATGAAGCTCCAAAAGGTTGCAAACACCTGAGTATATACAAAGTATTGATTCTGTCACACACTGCACTACGGGGTACAGTAAATGATGAAAAAATAAGCAAAAAATTCACTTTTAAACAAGTCAGTTCGCACTAAGAAATTGGCTGTGAGAAATGTGCGCAGCTAGATATAGTCTCAAATTAATCACTTCGAAAAGTATTTAATGCAAATTTATTGCTAATGGCTATTTCATGATAGTTTTTATTCATTATATTTAAAAATATAAAATAATACTATAATAAGAAAAAAATCTTTCTTGTGAGCAATTTTTTTGTAAAAAAATATTACTCGTGATATGCAAACGACTGAATTGAATCTAGATTAGCATATGGCAACAAAGAATGAATAGGCGTGGCCTATTATCAGTCGTATTGCGATTGGACAAGAGAGACTTGCCTCGAACCGGAAACGGTAATCAGCTGGTTTGAAACTGTAGATTGTGCAGTCACGGACGACGATCGGCACTGCTAAATGTCAGCAACGCTAATGATCGCACTTGTACGCGTACATTCACTCAATTACTGTATCAACCTCCGAGTCGAAGTATATGCGGTGCTGTAGCTGTACTCATTGCGGAGAGTGGCTGTAGAATAAGAGCTTTAGTTTGAGGACATCGGGGTAAGATCCTATATGTGTATCACTGAGTGAGAACGTAGTCCGGAAGATAGTCAAAGTTCGTTGTAAACTCATGGTCATGGAGCAACAACGTAGCATAGCAACAACTAGCTCAATGTTGCGAAAACTTACAAGAAGATTCAAGAAGAGCTGAGTCTGTGCCTGCGTTGCACTGCTATGCTGCAGGGTAGATCCATCTTCCAAGCATCATAAACTGTGAGAATGTCTTCCAAAGACAAGTTAGGGAACATATAGTGTTATATAAAGATATAGGTATATATTATAAGGAGACTCACATCATGAAGTTTGAAGTTGTAAATTAACATGATCAGGGGCGGATCCTGAAATTCCATAAAGAGGGGGCGCCTTTACAAAATTAAAGGGGGGGGTGCATGCACCCCTCCCCCAATTTTTTTCTTTTTATTTATTTTGTTTTAACAAAAAAATAATGGGGGGGGGGGCACACTTGGTGTGCTCCCGCCTGGATCCGCCTCTGATGATGGAGACTTTAGTCTTGACTTTAATACTCCATGTGATGTAAATGTACAGCCCAGTCGCTGTATAAAAGTAGCACAACGTCTAGTCTGGCTACATGTATGTAGGGTTTCCACATGGCAACATGCAATTAAGTGTACAGAGTGAGTCTGTGTGCATTATTATCATCAGCATCAGCTTTTGATAGAGTAAATCACAATGACCATCATAGATCTTGTCAGAATGATAATTGGAACCAGAAAGATCCTTAATATAAAAAAAAACATGGTTTCACCAAGAAGTAAATATTGGTACATATCAACCATCCTCCCATAATAGGTCTAGGCCTACAGTGCAAATTTGAATAGGGCTACGATATGCCTATACGTTTACGGGGTCTATATGCAACATGTATGTCATCGCAGTATCACCTCAAAACTCTCCTGTTGTCTTTAGTGTTGATGGTATGTGCAACCCCTCTCCCCTCCTCCCATAATCATAAAAAAAAAAAAAATTACAGTAAACTTAAATAATCCCTTTGTAGACCGATCACCCCTGCCAATTCTATTAACAAATATTTGTATGTTGTTGCATACTTTATATGAGTCCTAAATCAACTTTTCCTTGTGTAAAATGTGAAACTTGTGTACCGGTATGTCAGTTGTACTTATCCGTCTGTCGTGCAGTGTGTGCTGTCTGTTGTGCTTGAACTTTTCACATTTCCATCTTGAAAACTGGTAGCTGGAATGATCAAGGGTGGGTCACCTTCACAAATATTGCAGAGACTCCAACCCCAAGCACCTTCTGATCTGGAGATTCTTCCACCTGAAACCCCTTAGCAAAAGGGAGACTCCAAGCTGAGCGTACATCACAAGTGCGAAGCGGGAAGTTCCTTGCGGCCGGGTCCAGGGCCCGCTTAAAGGGACTGTACAGTTCTGGTTGAGATGACGATTTTAGTAGCTTTTAATGGGTTGCAAGATATTCAGAAACCACTCTATGGGATGTCAAAGAGCATGCAATTCTAAGGGGAATCAAAAGTTTATTTGATGAAAATCGGTTTTGAAATGGCTGCCATATCCAAAAACACGGTGAAACAAAGAGATCCTAATAAAAAGTGTTTCCTGTCACCTTTTATTATTACCACTTTTTTGGGATATCTCAGCCATTTGAAAACCAATTTTATTCAAGTAAACTTTGAATCCTTCTTAAAATTACATGCTCTTTCATATTTCATAAGAGGTTTCGCATTACCTCACTTTCAATAGGAATGTTATAAACCTGAATCCGTACCTCAACCAGTACTGTACAGTCACTTTAAGGGCCCTGGAAGCTCTAGGGTTCTAGATCATGATAGATGCTCTCTCGTGCTATCTAAGGCTTATTTCTCAACATATGATGGCAATAAGTAAGAAATCCTTTCCAACAGGAGACACAGAGCCAAGGCGGGAGAACGCGAGATTTTGCAAAAATGGGCTTTCGGCGGGAGAGTTGGAGTCTCTGTAATGGTGGTGATGCTCCCCATTAGGGTCCAGGGGAGCCTTTAGAATGGAGCCCATAATTATATCCCAAACTTGCTAATTTATGTGATTTTTGGCATATTCATTTTTTTTTTACCAAGTGGCTAGATTTTGACCAAACATACAATTGGCAGGAATACCATCAGTGGTTGGAGGGAATCGTAGTGCGCACAAACAAGTTTTTTTTTTTTTTTTTTTTTTTAAATTAGCCTTTCCTCGGGTGGAGTACCATGAAGGTGAATAGTATGCTGCTCAGGTACATGAGTTCTGCAGGTCTCTTGATTTTTTTGATTAAAACTGCCATTCCATATGTCTGATTTCACCAAGCTGTCTCTTACAGCCAGCCAACCTTCAGAAATAAAGAGTAGTGGAAGAAATAAAAGACAGTAACATCTTGCTCATGCGATAGCCACCATGGATGTATGCATATTACAGATAGGCCTACTGCTTTCATCCGTGATAGCCGGCCATGCAAGATGTTGAATAACAATGTCAGTGCTACTCTTTTTTGTTGTTGTTCCTCTTTGTAGAACTCGGGGTCAAGATGAGCTGGTTCCAGAGATTATTCGGGCACAACCGTGGCGTTGTGATAGGCATGATTCACATTCAAGCATTACCAGGTAATCAGCTGCTGTAATAGTGAATATAATTTGTTGTTGCAAGCGGACAACCCAAATCAAAACTGAACTTACTGATGCATGCAGTGTGACCAGCAGATAATTATTGTAAAGTGTAATATACTTTAATTTGAGTTTAGTACTAGTGTCAGGACTATGTTATAATCCTAGTGAATTCTAATGAAGGAAGCAGAGAACTGCTTAATTTTTCATCTACAGAATGCTTTGTCTTTTTGTCACAAAAGCCGTGAAACAAAGACGGTTCAGTGTAGTGGGAATGTGAAATATGTTTTCAATTGATTACTCGAATGATACTCGAAGACAAAATGTCTTCTAGGTTTCCCTTCACAAGTCGACACAAACTTGTGACTGCTTTCCCTGACATAGAATTCCCCATCTCGGTGATCTGTGTTTATCTGTGTTTTGTTTGTTAAACAAACAAACAAACTGAGGTTTTTTTGAAAAACCTGGCCTCTAGTTAGGTAGACTTTGAAAGTATGTGTATATACCTTAACTGTTCTCCTATTTATTTATTTTTCAGTCATTATTATTATGATTTTCAGTCCCTTTGGATTTGAAACAGGGGAGGTTGACTTATAGTCATCATTGTGCATAGCCATCATCATTGATGTTATTATTCGTTTGTGTTTTTGTTAAAACAGGTACACCACGCCACAGCACAAGCATAGCTGAGATAGTTAAGAAAGCTTGCTTTGAGGCCAAGGGATATGTCGAGGCTGGTATAGTGAGTATCAAAGATGCTCAGGGGTATACCAGTACCACTCATATCATTTCTGTCAAGACTTCTGATCGTTTTTCCTTCTTATACTCATCAAGGCTGCTGCAGGAGTTATATTTGGTTCTTTCCATCCTGCCAAAATGTCTGTTCATTTTTATGCTTGTAATCAGGTTCACACTACTCATTTGCCAGTAAATCTGATTTGAACAAGCTTGAAGCAAAGCAGTGCAATTCATCAACCAGATCTAGAGAATGTTATAGGACCAACTAAGAAAGTATTGTGCAGGTCAGCATAAGATAGCGCAAATTGTACTTGATCAGAAAGAAAGAGTGATGCAAGACTAGTATAAAGTTGATTTGCTTTTGCTGAATTTATTTCATTTTGTTCTTAGTTTTCTGTTCTTACAGTGCTACCTGTAGCAGTAGATATCAAAAAAATTACAAGTATGGTTAAAGCATTGAATTCATTTTGCCCTGGGCTCCAGTTCTAAAAAAAATCTAGATGGGCCAAGATCTTTCAAGTAGATTTACATTCTGAAATTACTTAAGTGCAATGTGCAAACCAGTTTTCTACTTGATGTATCTAATAGTATGTCAGCAATTACGGTACTTGGGACTATATTCACGACAGCACCAAAATAGCTCGATGGTTTATAGACTTTGGAATCAAACTCCAGCACCCAGATGAAGACTGCAATGGGATAAAAAAAATTTATAGTGACTGTTAGTTGTGGTTTATACCGTAGCATTCCCCTTGACTGCACCATAAATAGTTGTTGAAGACAAGTAACTGACTTTCACAACATTGTTACAACTCGCTATATCATTGATTTGCCATCATGAGACTTTGCACTCTGAGAGATCACTTCTATGTTCCCAGCCATTTTGTGTTAAGAGATATCCTGCACTCTCATTTGCTTTTTGACCAGAATGCGCTCATGTTGGAGAACATGCACGATGTGCCGTACGTCCAGCCTGACCAGGTGGGGCCAGAAGTCACCTCCTCCATGACTGCAGTGTCCTGCGCCGTTCGTCAGATGTACCCTGACCTGCCCATCGGTGTCCAGGTTCTCTCAGCAGCCAATCAGCAGGCACTGGCAATTGCACAGGCAGCAGGTGGGAATGATACCATTTTTGATGAACACCGAACATGAGCATATAGAAAGCTGATGTGGTACACAGTGAAGACTTCTACTACTAAACATTCTACTGTCATAGAAATCTTTAAAGTGAAAACTAGGTTTCGGTAAGTGCTTGAGAACCCGTCTAGCACCATTTAATTTTTGCTTGCAATATATCGAATGAGTCCACTAAGAAACTTACCTGGCTGACGCGGTTTGCCGGAATGATGAGTCGGTTAGGAGTATTTTGAGAAAAATAATAATAGTAGGAAAACCGACTTTTATTCCAGAAGGCTCCAGACTAACTCGGTCTCGGGAAAAATTCGACCCTACTTCAGACAACTCACACGCAGTAAGTGATCGCCACATTCTACTGGCCACTGCATAATACCAAATGAGGCCTAACTGAATGGACAGGAAAGTGCGTGCTAACGTAATCCTGTACAAAACAAAACAAAAATGACAGCGCGCGGTCCTCAGTTGCTGAGACGCGTGGTCTTTGGAGTTTTTGTTGTTGTTTATCAATTTTGCATGCGCGGAAAAGAGGTTTTTGATACGCGCGTTGTAACAACTCGGACCATTACTGCGAGTAGCCAGAACACGAAGCGCTAGTTTATACAGGCCGCTCCCATAGGGCAACACTGTACAATCAGAGGGACAACCATTACAACTCATCCCGCCGTCAAAGCGAAGCCGAGTTATCCCTGAGTCCGAGTTTAGCCTGACCCCGTTCGGGTAAGTTCTGAGACTGAACCTTTTTGCTATTATTTCGCATTTTCGTCGTTACCCATTGAATATCTTGTAATAACATCGTTATCCTGCACATTTCCTAAGCATACGTTCACATTTGGGAGCGAAATTTGACAACTTTTGCAGGCGTACCAGAACTTTGTTTGGGCTTTAAAGATTTTGTGAGCATAGTAATCGTTTAAAAAGTGAAAAAATTTGACATATTGCTTTTGCTTCTTTACAAAGAAATGGGGCCTCCATGCCTTATTGTCCCCGCCGAACGAGTTCGAGCAGGGGACAATGTAACAGGCTCCGTACATGTGTGTGTCCGTGTGTCTGTGTGTGTGTCCGTCCGTCCGTGTGTGCGTCCGTGTGTGATCAAAATGTTCAATTTGCTACTTCTCTGTCATTTATGAGCCAATTTTGATTCTGTTTGCTTTATATGATAGCACTACATGGGAGCTTTGAAACTTTACACAGAATTTCAGTTGTGACCTTTGACCTTGACCTTTGACCAATATTGTACATTGTGCTACAAAATGCTACTCCTTCGCCATTTCTAACCCGATTTCGATTCTGTTTGCTTTATGTGATGGCACTAGGTGAGGGCTTCAAAACTTCTACACAGAATTTTGACCTTTGACTTCTTTGACCTTTGACCTTGATTTTTGACCTATAAGTACATTTTGCTACAAAATGCTACTCCTTCGCCATTTCTAACCCGATTTCGATTCCGTTTGCTTTATGTGATGGCACTAGGTGAGGGCTTCAAAACTTCTACACAGAATTTTGACCTTTGACTTCTTTGACCTTTGACCTTGATTTTTGACCTGTATTGTACATTTTGCTACAAAATGCTACTCCTTCGCCATTTCTAACCCGATTTCGATTCCGTTTGCTTTATGTGATGGCACTAGGTGAGGGCTTCAAAACTTCTACACAGAATTTTGACCTTTGACTTCTTTGACCTTTGACCTTTATTTTTGACCTGTATTGTACATTTTGCTACAAAATGCTACTCCTTCGCCATTTCTAACCCGATTTCGATTCCGTTTGCTTTATGTGATGGCACTAGGTGAGGGCTTCAAAAGTTCTACACAGAATTTTGACATTTGACCTTGATTTTTTACCTATCTTGTACATTTTGCTACAAAATGCTACTTCCGGCGGGGACATATATTACGCACCGCGTAATTTCTACTTTTCCTTGTTTGTTTGATGAATAAATAAAAACCAGGACAAGTATAAATTGCTCTTCAAGTTTCAGTCAACCTTAACCCATTGAGGACGGGCTGAATTTGCTTCAACGCGCATTTCCCATAGACACTTGCCCGAGTATACTCTTGACTCGTCCTCAATGGGTTAAGCTGGACCCGCTATGGTGAACATGTCCCTCCTTGAGCTCTTGCACCATCCATAGCCCCCCTGTTGGAAATCATTGAACTGTCAATGGTTAGTGTGTGTGTGTGGGGGGGGGGGGGGGGAAGGGGGGGATGTGGGCATGTGAACATTTGTGTACATCTCTTTGCCTGATCTGTGTTGTTCCTGCATCACATTTTTCTGCACGTTAATCTCCATGAAAGGTGCAATCAATTAATCTTAACCTATGGAATGTTCTGCAGATAGTGAATGGTCATTAGTGCAATGTGGTACAAGATTTCGCATGAAATGACAGATAAGGTGCTCTATTCACCAAAGTGAAACTGCTGAATAGAGTGCCTCATCTTTCACTGAATGCATCCATCATGACCATTCACAGTTTGTTTTATACAAAACCATATATATCATCAAATTCGGTCCACACCGATTTCACAACATATTGCCAATCCACATTTATAAATTCCCTCTTCTCACCCCCCCCCCCCCCCCCCCCATATTTGTTGACTGTCGATGTAGGTCTGAATTTCATTCGGGCAGAAGGCTTTGTCTTCAGCCATGTCGGCGACGAAGGCATTCTGAACGCTTGCGCTGGAGAGCTGCTCAGATATCGTAGACAGATTGGAGCTGATGATGTCAAGGTGCTCACTGATATCAAGAAGAAGCACAGGTAGTAATCTGTCTTGGCGTTACCAAAGTTGATTTATGCTAGAAGACCCTCGATTCCAGGCAGCATTCATAGCATAACATCTGCCGTGTAATTGCAGTGGCAGTGGTTTTCCTTGTATGATTTCATCCTGTCAAGTTGCACTTTTTCCAACTGAATACTCTACTTTTGAATTGATGACAAAAAATATATTAGTGAATAACAGATAAGAGAAAACTTTCCAAGGAAAGCCATTGAATTAATGAGCAGTTATTTCAAGTAAGGTATAAAAAGCCAAAGGAAACATTCTATTTTCCTTTTGCAATGACATGATAAGGAAAATAATGCGTAATTGATCCCCTGGTATGTGTAACAGAGGAAACTTTGGATTCAGCAGTGTTATGCTGCCACCTTGTCTCATCTGTGTGTGTATAATACTGGCTATATATTGACAGATTTTATTCAAATTCTGTGTGGAGGTTATCTATCAAAAAAATCTAGCCACCTATTAAATTTATTTGTAGCACCCTTGAGCACTTATTCTGTCTGTTATACACAAAAAAGGTTGATTTTTGAGGATTTGCTGTTGTGCATTCTGTTAGCCACATTTCTTGATGGATTTGGAAAGATTTTGCAAAGAGATTTATCGTAGTCAATTCTGAACCTGTATAATTTTTTTTTGAACCTGTATTTTTTGTAATAATAATGCCGCCCTCAATGTTCTTGCTTTTACATGGTGAAAGGCAGCCACAGTGTTATATTTTTTCTGTTCTCCACCATGCACTTCTAGATTGATTTCCTTCAGGATTTGTGTGGACCTGCATCTTCATGAAATTCAAACCCTCGCGTTTCTGTTAATGCTGCCTTCTTTTTTTTCACTCTGTTGTATGTACGTCCATCAGTATATACTCTTATCCTCTTTAGATTTTGACCCTGGGATGCACTTCCATTGTGTAGCAATGGATATTTTTAGTTGGTTGCTTGTGATTCTTCGTTTGTCGTTTTAAATACCCCATTGTGCCATAGAATGAAAAATGACATTTTTACTTTTCTCGTGAATAGCTGGAGATCTCGTGCAGCCTTTTTTGTGTTGATTTGATTGTTCTTGTTTTAGGTTGTGCATGTTTTGGTAGTAATGGCACTCACTGCAAAAATTATGTCCTCACCGGAAATACTTTGTATATGATAAGATACATCGGAAAGGGAGATTTATGTCTTGTCTTAAGGAATGGTCTTGAGTGTGTATGTGCTGCAGTGTTGATATGTCGTCTGTCATCTTCTGGCAGTTCTCACGCGATCACCTCTGATGTGAGCCTGGCGGAGACGGCGAAGGCGGCAGAGTTCTTCCTCAGCGACGGAGTGATAGTGACGGGGACGAGCACTGGATGCCCGACAAGTCTGAAGGATGTGGAGGGTAAACGAAGATCCAAGCATCTCATCTCATTCACATTTTTAATGCATTTTGAAATTTGACAAGATGCAAAAAATGCGGGATTATTGCTTTTGAAAGCTTTCACAATCATTCTTTTACATTAAAATACTGGAACACCTTTGGTTCATCTTTAGTCATGGAAATATGTGAATGGGGTTTGTCTGATGAGAGAAAGAAAACAGAAGCTCTGTAAAAAAATCGAATGAAATAAATAAGAGAAATAAAAACTAGTACTAGTAATAATGATAAATGAAGAAGATAATATGTTGCTAGGTCTTTATGACTTATTACCTCTGCCAAGGAAGGAGTAAGTTAAGTGATCGTCGGTGTTGTTTCGTCTGTTTGCAAAATAACTCAAAAAGTCATGAATGGATTTAAATGAAACTTGGAAGAAAAGTCGGTAATGACACAAGGAACAGATGATTAAATTTTGGTCATGATCTGGAAATTTTTATGGATTTTTGAAGGATTTTTAATCTTTTGGCGTATAAGGTCAATGAACTTGGGAGTTCAAGCTGTGCGTGCTGGAGGTTTAGATGTGCACTAAAGTGGGTGCTCTGCTTGGGGCAAGGCGCTGCATAGCTGGAAGCTGATGACATTTAAAAGAAAAGGCTTCTATCTTGAGAAATTGCATTTGTATAGGTAGAAATGAGTTGCTGGCTTGGTGGTAGTCTGTGCTTACCATGTGCTTTTCTTGTTACTTTATCAATTAAAAGTGTACAAAGTTGTTTTTTTCCATGAACACAATAAATTTTATGTTTCTTTACGAGATCCAATCTTCTTTTTAGTCATCCAAATATCATATCACATCTAATCAGTTTGGTTCTAGAATCCAATAAAAAGTCTCCGAAAAAACATGTTTTCCATGCTGGACAAGTACATTGTAAATGAGGGAGTTTTAAGGGGAAAAAGTGGTGATTTTAGCACAAGAAGATAAACTATATCGTGAATCAAATGGCATAGCATGTGGCTATGGCCAAGTGTGGATATATGATGTTGGGGTCACACTTGTCTCAATATCATGTGGGTTCTTATGCTGGTTTTCTTGTTTCAGACGTCAGACAAGCTGTCAGCATACCTGTGCTGATTGGATCTGGTGTGTCGCCCGAAAACTTGGCCGAGAGCCTTACGGCGGCCAACGGATGCATAGTGGGCTCTCACTTCAAACTCGGTGGACAGTGGCAAAACGATGTGGACTTCGCCAGGGTCAGACAGTTCATGGAAGAGGTCAGAAAGTTTCAGACGTGACCGGACCAGGTGTCTGCCTGAATATCGTACTTTTGTCAGCAGCTAACGAGTGACAGGACTTGCAATAGGGAGCAGAATTGTTTGCAATTGCTTAATTACATATGATATGGGCTTGAACACATTGACCCTGTTCGCATTCACAAAATGTGCTGGACAAAATAACTGCGGTTGTCATCGGAGACTTGAGTCGAAAAGTGTCTGTGAGAGAATTTTTTTTGTGTCTTTGTATGAAGGAGCTTGCCCAGTGGCAAGGTAAAGCCCCTTTATGGAATATCAAGCTCTAGCAATCTAAACCCTGAACTCGTGGCAGCAACCACTCTCCAAAATACTGTATACGCCTAATATTTCGTGATGTTTTTTATTTTCCTGAATTTCGCAATGTTTTTTATTTTCCTGAAGTTCGCAAGTCAGGTGCTATTCACAAATTTCAAAACGTGACGTGCACATATGCATTTCTCTGTTCAGTACAGTACTCCACAATTGTGAATTTATCTACTCGCAAAATTGTCGGGAAGTCCCGATTCCCCCAAATTAAGGAATTTTTAGATATCTTTTTTAGTGTTTGAATATGCTTGAATGTCCCTTCGTAGGCAAACTTGGACTTCTCAAATCATTTCCGTGAGCAGGAGAACAGTGTCATGTATTTTCCTACAGCCGTCTCACTGTGTGCCAGAATGGTTCCAAAGTGCGCCAAATTTTACATTCACTGAGATTAACTTTAAACATATATAATATGCTGAAATGGTGGATCTAGGAGATCATCCGACTCGTATAATCCAATGAAAACATTTTCAGACACCTATGATGTCAGTACTATAGCGATTTCTGATAGGCTGTCAACATCCAATAAGAAATAGCATATTTCTCATGTTACAATGGTTTTCCTATATCACAAAATTGATTGCGCGAAATGTACTGCAACGCCTTTGCACTAAAAAGTAAAAAAAAAAATGGAAAGGAAAGACATCAAAAGCTCAGGCTTATGATGTGCTCAGCTTAAAGGGGGTGCCCTTCAGGATTGTATATTAATTAGTACTTTGCTATGTATGATATCTTCTCTTGAAATATATTTATTAATAATGCATATTAAAGATAGATGATAGAACAATTATTGTTCACAAATTGAAAAGGAAATAATTCTTTTAATGTTACAGCTCCCTCTGTAGCCCAGAAAACTTAAAAAAGGAACATACTGCATACATGTATCACTGAACCAGACGCCTGTTCAAAATTTTGAAATTACTCCGAATCACAGTCACTCTTGGTTGTCTCACCAGCAGTGTTCTGGGTTGTTGGTTCTTTCAACATTTTCTGAACATCAGAAGGAAGCGATTGTGATTTCTGTATACACAGAGACTTGCTGCTGATTACGCTGTCACCCGTCATCAACACGTGTGTGAAAAACATCGCTGATGTTGTCAGCACGAGATGTTCTTCTAGCATGCATTCATCAAAAGATCTTGTTTTCTTTGTTTCTGGCTTCCTGTGCCTCTTCACTCATCATCCTGATGGGCGGGACTGAAGAAGACAAAATTTGGGCACCTCGAATGAGGAAGACGTGAATGCTTACTGGAGAGCATGACCATGGATACAGTGTGAGCTGTAACTCAACTGTTTCACAGCAATATGTTCTGAATATGGTTAGGTCCAGAGGAAGTCCATGACAAAGCAACCCAAATCATGTGGTATCTGTAGATTAGGTCTTCCTTTAAACCACAGACATCAGCAAACACCTTTTCATTCTTGAAATCTTTTCGAGCTGTGTTGCCATCGTTTGTATTTCCTGCACCTTGTTTAGGCTGCCAACTTTGATTCCTAGCTCCACTTTGAAGCGATCTTGGATCACCTATTTTTTGCTTTTCTGCAGCAAAAGAAATGCACCATTTCCTAATCTCAGCCAGACAGGTGATGTGAGGCAACATCTCAAAGCATCATTTGACTTGTGGAGAGGGGAAAGGCCATGCATGCACGTCTTTGGATCTGAGCAATTATGGCATTTCTTCCAAATCCAGGTTATTGAATTGTGTTGGGGTTTGCACCACATATGTAGCATCTCATGGAAGATTTTGTGTCTGTGAGAGCATTAATGACCTTCTGGTCGACCATGGTGAGATGTAGTTCATAGTTGACTTTTACTTCGGCGATTCTGTTCAGGTCTGCCTCGACTTCGTATGTGATGTCCAGGGCAACGTTCATTGGCTGCAGACTATCAATTTCCTGTTTTATTGATGTGTCTACATCCTGGCTCAACTCTACTTTTTCTTTGGCGATATTGAGGTGGAGAGGTCGACAAAACCTTGTAGAAGACAGCACTGGATTCTCCCACAAGATATGATCACCCCATTTTAGCTGTAGAGGAACCAGAGTTGCACAAAACAAGCTCTCAACCATCTTTTCTAGCAACAAAAATCATTGCTTGTACTCGCTCTGTCCTGATGAACCGTCAAGTCCGTACAAGTTTGCAAACTAACTTGCAAGACATATCTGCTCATCATCCTCGAGACCCTCCCTAATATTTGTCATTGCCTCCTTTCGATCATCGATAATTCGCAAGGCAGTATGATCATGGAGATTCAGAAGAACCTCAGCAGAATCTTCCTTTACTGTAATGTTTTCAGGATAGCACTTCAATTCATTGTATGGTGGGTAGATGTTGGTGTTTTTTCTCTCAGCTGATGAACTAACTGTCTGATATGATTGTTTAGTCATTCCTGTTTCTACAAGGAGTGATAATGCTTCATCAGAGGTGTACCTTTCAGATGTCTTCACTGGTTTCATGATTACTTTCCTGATTCTGGATGGTCAGGATGGGGAAATCATAGCAAAGTCCAGGACATTCTTGAGATCTCGGTTTTTCTTATGCATTCCTTGAGTTGTGGCAAAGATCAATTCTTGTGGTTCTCTTTGCCTCAACAATTCTTGGGCCTCCCTTTCTCTGGATCTTTGGGACAACACTTCTCAGACTTTAGCTGGTTGGCTAGTAGTCGACATTTGGGATATTGACGGTATGTTTCTCTGTGCTGGTTGAATCAAATCTGTGATATCATCGGGGAAGAGCTGAACTTCACTATGATGGGCTTCGGGGTGGATTGCTGTCGTTGTTCTAGTTTTACTCTAGAATTAATCCTTTGACTTTCAGTGACATCTCTGGGCTGTAGATTGTTGTCAAGACGTTCTTTGGCAGTTTTGATGACGACAGTGTCGGTATCCTCATTATGTTCCTTCTAGTACACTGTAAAATCGCTGGCGTTCCTGGCAAAAATGCTGTTCCTGGTCCTCTATTGCTTCCTCGAGTGTCCTGATCTGTTTGTCCTTGTAGCTTTTCGATATCAAAGAAAAAAGTTAGAGAAGTAGCATGTCATGATAAAATGCATGTCATCTTTCTAGTGGAATAGATTAATGCCAATCTTTGCTCATGGCCTGCTGGGAATGTTATTCAGAGCTGTCATTAGTTGAGCAGCTTATTACGCAGTACAGTGAAACCCCGTTATAACGAGGTTCGTGGGACCGGCGATATTATCTCGTTATAACCGGTACCTCGTTATATCCGTACGCATCAAAAACAAAGAAAAACATAAGCACGACATCATATACCCATAAATGAAACCTAAGGACATCCTTTGCTTTGTTATTACACAATTATGGATCATTATTATTGGAAGAATAAAGGGAAATTATTTGTGAATAAGACGAAAAAGTAGAGGCTGAAATGAATTAAATCTTAATTGAAATAATTCTTGTTTGCGAAGTTTTTCTAAACGCCAGCGCAGATAGAGTAACATACAGGCCTTGTTTACCATAACTTGCGAGGTATTTTTACGCTGATAGTGCCCAGCGGGAATGCAATGATTTAATGAATCATTTCGGCTGTTATCTTGTACAACGTATGATCGTTGCGCCCGAAGTGATTTAAAATGCGTTCTTTATTTTCTTCGCAAAAATCTCTTCGCGTTTTGCACATCCGTTCTTGAAAAATATGCGAGAGGATTGAATGTGGAAGGTTGTGATCCTTTTTACGCAAATCTTTACCTGGTAAACCTTTCTGAAAGAAAGAAAAATCTTCTTTGTGACTGTTGTGAAGTACAGTGTTAAAATTGTAATAATGAACAAAGCCAGATCTATTCAAACTAATAAATGCGTTGGTTTCTTTTTCTGATTTAGGTTAACATGCGTCATTCAACTTTTTTACGGTACTTTCACCTGGCGAGATTGCGATGATTTCAGGGTAATATACATGCGTTGTTTACCGTTAACTTGCGAGGTATTTTACGCTTTTAGTGCCCAGCGGGAATGCGATAATTTCATCAATCATTTCGGCTGTAATTTTATACAATGTCTGATCGTTGCGCCCGAAGGGATTAAAAATGCGGTTCTTTATTTCCTTCCGAAAATCTCTTCGCGATTTGTACATCGATTCCGTTCTTGAACTGTTAAATGCGTTTGTTTCTATTTCCGAACACCGATTAAGTTATTCAAATATCTTTTACGCTACGGTCACCGGGCGAGATTGCGATGATTTCACCAGTTATTTCGGCTTCAGTCATACACACTCATATCTAAATTATCAGATAAATACTAAATACTAAATAAATGCGTTTGTTTCTTTTTCTGAACACTGATTAAGTAGGTTAACATGCGTTATTCAAAATTTTTTAGTAATTTTACGCTACTGTCACTCGGCGGGATCGCGATTATTTCATTAATTATTTCGGCTTTAATCATACACACTCATATTTGCTAACCAGCAAAAGAACTGAAATTCGGAACTAAAAACGGAAAGGATATAATGATGAGTTGCACACGCATTGATTGTCCATTTTTGCCACAAGTGTCGCTACATGAAAAGTTTTTGAATGCGTTATCTTTTTTTTTTCGCCTCGTCACGCACGCGTATCTCGCGAAAAAGAAAATCAAATGATTATGTTTAATAATTCAATAGGAACATTGGAAGGCATTCTTGTGTCTTATTGCGTGGTTTAGAAGAAAAAATGGAAGGAACGGTTCTCTGCAAAACGGGAAAAAGACGCGGATAGCGTGAATTCGGTTTTCAATGTTTCGTTTGTCACGTGTTTGAAAGCTACAATTTAGTCAAGAAATGGAACCTCGTTATATCCGATCAAATTGCTTATGTTTTTCGTTATCATGGTGCACCGAAATTGTCCTCGTTATAACCGAACTCGTTATAACCGATTCGTTCTGCCATAGGTTTGCATGCAAGGGAAAACGGGACCGACGCGATTACCTCGTTAAAAGCGGTTCCTCGTTATAACCGAACTCGTTATAACGGGGTTTCACTGTATATTCTTGATGTGTTTCACACGTTTTGTACAACCTCTCTGATCTCGTGGTTCATGCCTGGCCAGAAGAGATATTCTTGGGTCCATCAGTGAGTATATTCAATGCAGCTGTGGCCTGGGCGGAGATCTGCCTGCTGTTCATACCCCATTGTTTTAGGGATGACAAGATGTTAACCTCTGAAAAAAAGCCCATCATCAGTTGCATCTCTTACTGTAAGAGTGGTTTGTTTCACGTACAGATACTTTCGCGGTTTCCATTAGTGCCGACTTTTTCGCGTGTGTTTAAATTCGTGGTCGGCAAAATCTGTGACTTCACAGTTGGCAAAAACTGCTTTATTTTGCACATGAAAACCCCAAACTATAATCCAATTATTCTTTTATTTATTCAATAGAAATCAAAATTAAATGCGGGCTTATCTGAAATTCCGTCTCTCGAATACTTTATAACATGCTTGTAGTTGTACCTACATTGCGCGGTATCGCTGTGTGTATGTTGACCATCAATACACTCAATGCACGGAATCTTCGTGTGTGCATGTGCGCAATAGCGTTGTAACAAGCGGCGAGTTCAAAACATTTTCGCGTGATTTTAAATTCGCGGTTCAACCTCAAAGCGCGAAAATAAAACCACCGCGAAAGAAACCACTTTTACAGTACATGGTAGTATGGAGTCAAGAGAGGGAACACGTGTGACTTATGTTCTGGTCACCCATCCAAATCATGCGTGGTTTCCACAAGTGTCTACATGGTCTCATAAGCTGCAGCCATTCTTTTCAGGTCTGCCAACTTGTCTTCTAGGAAACACAAATCATATACAGAATGCATGGTGTCAGATTCTTGTTGGTCTGTCACTTGATGCGGAAGGTAAGAGTGACTTCAAAGTGGGTCTGCAAGGTGATTGTTCTTCCCCATTGACATACTGTATGTTTGTATGGTAGGCCATAACACGTAGCAGCATGGGCTGTAATTTTCAGTCAAAATTTCTGCAAACTTGGCATGTAGTATTGTCAGTGTGATAGAAAAGACAAATGGACGTCATGCCTCACGCCTCCTGTAGTTGCCACATTTTGGTTTGTTGGTGTTTTTATTGACCAAAAATTTGGCTTTGATGTCAAAAACCTGATTTTGAAGAAATTTTGTGTAGCATGCTTTATGCTTTGTGCTTTGTATCTATCACTTTCTTATTTTTAACAATATCTACTGTAAAACCAGAAACATTCGCAGTATGAAACTCTCATGAAATTGCTGACCGTGAAAAAAAATACTTCATGTGCTAGATTCTGAAGACAAATTTTTCATATGCATTTTACTTTCACATGCATGTTTAATACTTTCACGTTTTGTCCCTCTTTGTGAAATTCCCAAAGGTTTTATGCATGTGAAAATTTCTGGCTTTTACATTGTTGTTGTTGCTTTCAATATACAGAGCTCACCCATTAATTGGGTACCGTTTTAGTGGGAATATGACATAAAATGCGATGTATCAACTTTTTTACATTTTAATTTCACTGCTACATAAAAATCACAAAATGTTTTTTTTTTTTTGTGCTAAACTCCTCAATTTTTCTTCATTTGCTGGCCGGAAATGATAACTAAATTCATAAATTTGTCAAAGGATTTCATTACCTAATCAAAATTGTTGTTTTCTAATCAATATTGGACCGATTCTGTAGATTTCATGGTATAAACATTTGCTGTTGGACAGTAGGACATAGTTTATGGGACTACTGTACACAGTAGGCTAGCATTGTGTTGGCGGTCGCTCTTACACAATGAACCGATATCCTCCTACCGCTTGTCTGGAGTCTGCACTGTATCTGAGTGACTTGGAATGTGATTTTTCTTTTCTCCCTTAAACATACATTATATTGGTTTTCACCCAGAGACGGGGACGTGCACAGATAAAACAAACTCTCATTGTAACAAAATATCTTTTCTGGCCTTAAAGGTAAAAGTTTTTGTATATTTTACGAGTTAAGCTTATTTTGTGAATAGCACTCTTTCTTTTATGTGTCCATCAATTACCGTAAATATATATCACATATACAATGTACATGTACAGTGTATATATATCTAATCATTTATGAATGCATAAAAGCACACACGTGTGAGTTTGAGAAAAGAGATAAAAGATGTTTGGGAAGTGGAGAGGAGAGAGAGAAGAGAATGATATACAGTCTGAGCTCTCCTATCCGGACATGTCGAGACCAGCGCTCATCCAGATAAGGGATTTGGCCGGATATGGAAGACTCGATGTTTGATACACGCAGCTGCCTACCCAATGGTACCTAGTACATGTAACCTATTGCAGGCAGCGTACGCTGCTCGAGCCAATACGAGTCTAGTCATATCGATGGCTGTGCATGACCTACACGTGGCAATAAGAATGAGAGTAACACGTACATGTATCAATTTTGCGTGAACATGTCACATCCTCGTCAGCTGTTCTGCGTTCAGAATTCTCTGATAATTTGCTCAATGAACGATCGACTGCACCGTGCCCTGATTTAATGAAAAGTTTTCTGTCCATGTTCTTTCGGTGATTTGGGGGTATGTGAATGTCTGAATGCATGTTATGCAGATGAAAAATTGAAATGAGTGTATGTTAATTATGTTGAGAATAGCACATTACTCCTGTGAGTTTGTGTAGGAATTTTGTTTGAGTTTGAAATCCCCCTTTCCCAGGAATTGTTAAATAAAAAAAAATAAAAAAATCATGGTGAGATCACGTCGGGTCAGATAATAGAGAGATCTGGACAAAGGGAGGCCAGGGCCACATTTCATAAAAGATGTTATGATAGCAACTCTTGCTGGAATGGCAACTTCCAATAGCAACAGCCAATCAGGAAGCTGGATTCTTGTCGTTACCATGACAATTGCCATTCCAGCAAGAGTTGCTATCGTATCAACTCTTTATGAAATGGGGCCCTGATGAGACTGTATGTCTGCTGTTGACTGCAAAACTGAACACATGAAGGGACTGTTGGACTTTTTGCTCTGTTTGTATGTGATCAGCAGATCTGACTACACTAGTGCACTCATGAGTTTGTGCCCGAATGCAGCAAGCAAAAGAACACTTTCTGGCACGGAAGCTTCATTACCCATTGCTGATCTCACTCTTACAGGCCTTTTGTGATTGTGAGGTGAGATGACACAAGAGGGGTGAAATTTCTACTGAACCCGTATACGGCCATCACACCACATAGCATCACTTTGAAGTCTACACTGCACAATATGTAAATACAAGACACAAACCAACCAAGGATTTGTAATATCCCTTCAAAATTTATTTCTCTTTCTCTCCAGTTGCTAGAATAATTTGTTTCTTCTTTTTTTTGTTGAAATAAGCAATAAATTGTACACAAATATATTAGAATCTGTAGATAACTAGCTACAACTTTAAATACAATATTAAAATGTTTTACAAAGATATTCTAAGAACAAGCTCCACAATAAATACAACACCACAGAGGTCATTCGCTCAATACATGGGAACACATGTCGGACTTCCACGAAGAAGGGGACATGAAATTAAATGCTATGACCAGTAAGAGCTTGAAATGTTACTTACTTTAATTGGAGTAAGAGTCAAGCTCAAATGTCACATCTGAAATGGGAGGAGAATGACTTTCCCTATGAAAAAGAATAAATTACTTTGGTTTTATCAAGTCTTGACAAATGAAATACCTTGTGTTGAATTAATAAAAAGCTGCAAAGAAGCCAAAATCTGGTACATATCGATGAGATAAATAATAAAAAAAATATACATATAAAAGCTACCTGGTTATAGTCACACCGCATGAACTTTCAGCATCTAACAAATGACAACAATGTACATGTCTATATCAACACTCCTCTTTTGCAGAATGGCAGAAAAAAAATCCAGATCTGTCAAACACAATTAATCTACATTCTTTGTGTTTTTAAAGTATGGTGAACTCTCCCAAGTTGCAGTCCTGTAACCTGGTAAACAGAAATGTTGTTCTGTAAAGCATGTGCATATTTCTCCCGCGTGTATTCCATTAACTGGAAGAAATAAGATCCAGCACAATGCCCAGGTGTAATTTTTGGAGGAGTACATCACACAACTCCAGATCGGGGAACTCAATCAAACCTTTGCGAAGCATTTTTATTCTTTCTTTCTTTCTTTTTGCTTTGTTTCCTTCTCTGTTTCACTTTTTTCCCCATTGTTTCCATTTTTTTTTTGCACCATACACAACATATTAGCAGATACATGTACCTGAACCATAACATTTACAAGCATTCCATCGTGACATTATGAGAATTACCTTCTTGGAATATTTCAAATACTTCTAAACTTTACATTGTTACCACCCAGTAATTCATTGATTTAAAAACAGTTGTTATTCATTTCCCTGGTTATTGCTTTAAAGATTTCTTTTTAAAATTCAACATCATCCATACACAGTGAAATATTCGCTTTTTGTCTCCCTAACTCTCTTTTTCTTTAATGAAACATTTGGATTGACAAGTCGGTGCAGTTCTTGCTGCTGAATGCCCTTATACTGCACAGACAACCCACTAAGAACCACTTGAATGTTCTCCGTAACATAGACATTGGTTGACGAGAGGATAGGTACAATTCATATCACAGCTGTGCCAGCTGTCAGACATTTTAGCGCCACCGCACTCCACTCCATGGATAGGGTTACTTCCATCATTGATCAACGACACGTTCTTGTCATGGCGTGACGAGCATGATCATCACGGACGGGGTGGGGTGGCGACATTTCCATCTTGTGTTACACAAGCTCAGTGTGCTGTATGTCTCGGAACACACAATGACTCTTTGGTGCAGACTAACTGTGAATAAATCAAACTACACACACTTTTCTATCTCTATTTCTGCCTAACATCATACTTTGTAAACACACCCACCATTCACGCACACGAACATCAGCAAGTTGAGAAGAGACTCCCTGTGAAACCTTGGCATTGTTTATTATAGACATTGAAAAATCCGTGTGTGATATACTTTTAAGGCAGTACAATTTCTCAAATCTTCACATCGTAGCATAGTATTTTTCCCAGAGTCGCAAGAAAGGAGAATAAGTGTACAGGCAGAACAGATCAAAGTGTGTGTGTGTGATAAAGCCTCTTATTATAGCTTCCGCAGAGAACATAATTTTGCTCTGTACAGACAAGTGTACAGCAAAAGCCCAAGTGTAGTTTTGGAACAGAGACAGTGTGTAGAGAAAATATAATTTCTTTTGGGCCGGATTAAATATCCATGCAGTATCTATATTCTAGGTCAATGGGACTGGCAAAACTTAAGCAAAATTTATGTCATTCATGATATGCTTTTAGCACTGAAACAGTGAACAAAGATGGCAGTAGATGGGACTACTAGGTTGAAAAAAAAAAATGTCAGGGTGGAATGACCGATCATGTTCCTTACTGTTGATGCTCGTACCTTAGTGCTTTTCCCTCTTTTTCTTTTGTAGGGGTTTAGAATGGTGACATATATTTATTTGTACTGTACACCCCCTCAAAAAAAAAACAACCAAAATTCAAGCTTTAACAATGGTACATAATACTGATGGCTCTGTCAACTTTATCATAAACATATAAGTGTAATTGCTAGTACAATGTACGAGGCTTGATTTAGTGGGCAGAAAACTGAGTGACAAACGATGAGTGGTACCATATGGCCATATTACATGCACCCAAACTCATCTTAATACAGTGCACCCAAATAATAAAATTCTCATTACAATGAAGTAGAAATTCATGTCCCAGAATCATCATCTACCGTACATATCTTTGTATAGTTTACCCTTCTGCTAGTGTATAACAAAATTTCATAATAATGAAGAAAACTGCTAATCCCGATAGGACTTTATTATAACTAAAGCACCTGTAGTGATTATCTTATACTATACTTTAAAAAAAAAACATTCTGAAAGGAAATTAATACAAATGGCCATAAATTCCTTTCGCAAAGACTGGAGCAAATCATAAGAAATAGTTGTCATATATCTGCCGGCAAAGACAGCTGAAATAAAGATTTATGTGTCCAAAAATAACAGCTTAGAATCTCTACTACAGCCTTCTGTGTCATATGTGCTTGCTCTCATTGACAATCGATAGCACCATGGCATATGGGGCTGTCCACTCAGGAATGACCGGCTTGACCAGGAAAATGATTCATAAAGGTCAGTCCATCGAAATGGACTTCCCTCATTATGTGAACCTGGGTAGAAATCCAGGTGGGTCCTCTAACACAGTGAGCATGCAGCAGCTAAGATGCTGTTCTAAATCTGGCTGAATTTTCACTGGGCAGGCTACCTACTTAAGATCTTGCACCTGACAGGCTAGTAGTTTGACCATTATGTTGGCCTAATTTGCTTCCGTAACTTTTGCAGGTACCTAGGTACTAGGAGGATCTGGAGTGGTACTCAGGAGTTGCCTACTTGAATTCCTGTCTCTTGAAAGCTAGGGGCCAATGTACTAGTGTGGAATGCAAAACCCTCAAAATGTAGCACAGGTCACTTCATTATTGTTATTTTTTTTTTTCAGTGGGCTTGAAAATATGACTTTTGGGTGGGTGCTCACTCTGAGAATATCTTTTTCTATTGAAGTTGGAAGAATAGAATCACAATACATGTACTCACATGCTTTAGCAGTGTGTTAGGAATCTTGTCAGAAAGGTTATTTACAAATCCTCTGATTGGTGAACACTCAAACAAAAGACTTTGAATCTTGCTGGGAATTGCTGTGTCGGGCCCCACGACTGGCCTTCACAGTGCATTATGTCAGGATGTCACGTAGCAACAAAAGACGAATGACTTGAAAGTATGACATGACCCCCGGTCTAACGAGTCATAAAGGTGTCGCAGACTATGAAGAGGTCACGCCCTCAATTGTTGACATACATACAGGTCTGAGTGTGATTTCACATGTCACGTGATTATAATACATATTGTTGGATAAGACTTTTGGGCTTTCTCGCATAAAAAAAGTGCTAGTTTATTGCAGACATGTAACAAATCAGAGACTGAAAAAAGAAACGGCAACACTAAATGCAACTTCGACGTGGGCCATTCAGGACCACACACTTGGAGACATGAGGTTTGCTTCCTTTGAGTTGTGAGAAAGTGTTAAAATTTGATGGAAATTGATAAAGGGTGCCCTGAAAATACATGTATAGTGATATCACAGCATTATGCACTGTGTGGAAGAAAATATAGAGGAACAAATTTTAGGCATTTCTAAATGGTCTCTAATCAGAAGAGCGCTAACACCGCACATTATATGAGGACTTACTGTTGCCCTTCTTGGCTATAGGCCAACCAATCTTTGACGTATGGCACTTGTCATGTGTAAATGTATATGTGAGTAGTCTCGTTAAAAAAAAAAAAGAAAAAAAAAGAAAAAAAAAGACATGAAATCAATACTATACATTTCAAGGTTTTGCATTTCAGGAAGCCACATTGTATGACTTACTGGTAGATACAGTAGGTTATGACACCGATGACACAATGTGTGCACAGCAGCACAGACTTCAGACAGATCTTGCTCAATTGAGATTGTCTTCATTGTCTTCTTCATTGGCCATCGTCATTTGGAGATATGTAATGGCTGTCAGAAATGTGACAGAGAAAGGGTCGGTCACCAGTCTGACAGCGTCAGAAGTCTGGCGTCGGGTCAATGTGCAGTGTTTCAAAGTATTCAAAAACCGAAGGATGCACACAGTACAGGCCACCAGTGTCAGGTAGTACATGTGTATCACAAAGCTTACCACATGTAACATCTTATACACATTCTCCGTTTAGTTTCCATTCTGACACTATGCATAAATGGAGACAGATATTAATTTACAGGATAACCATTGAGTACATCATCCTTGTTCTGTTACATATTTTTTGACATCCAGAGTCTAAACACCGGGGTCGCATTTTGAAAGTGGCTTTGACACTGATATTAATATATGACATGCAGTATGTTGACATTGACACCTTTAACATAAGGGGCAAGTAATTGGCTTTTGAATGCCTTCACATGAGAAGGCATAATTGAGTGTGTGGAGGCACTGAAACTGTATCATAGTCCATGTATTCTGTGCGTCTTTCTGTTACGATGAGCAAGAATCCAATCTTATTGCAATTTCATACATTCTTACTGACAAAAGGTACAAAGTGACAAAGTATTGATTCTCTGTAATTGACAAAGCTTGTCACCACAGGGATCTATTACCATAACACCCTGTGGCATGCATTTTCACAATGAAGTGCTTCACAACCCAAAGGGAATGTACATGTAAAACATTACCATTTATACCGCTTTTCAAAAACTGTATGGAAGATTGATCAGCAAATAACTGATCAAACAGTTTCAAAACACCACAAAGAAAACACTGTGCTACTTGTTCCAATTAAAGGTAGTACCGCTGCATTGCAATAATTTTATATTCCATATCCCTTAGTGGAGCAACCACTATAGTAATCGATGAAAGCTGACCAACCACCTTCTACATGGACAAGAAAAAATGCACTCACACTTCACAACAAAGCATACCATGCAGACACAAACACAAATTTGTGAAATTGTAACACACAACAAAATACTGTCAGATACCGAACCTGGCTCACAAGTCTTTTTGAGAAACACTGGCAAACGCCGTAACATGCACAAAGCCCCTTTCTTTATGGTGCTGAAACATATGTGCGCACCATTTCTAGGTATGAAAGGGGGCATTCTGGGAAGGGGTCGTCAAACTGGCCAGTGAGTTCAGTGTAAGGGTGAGATGTGAAAACATTTGCCATGTCCACGCTCAGCAACGAGTTTGGCACATTCTCTTAGCTCTAGATAATTTGATAGCTCTGTCTACAAGGCTTGTTTCACTTTTATATAACCATCACATAACCTTTAACACTTCAATCTACAAAAGAGAATGCTGATTCTTTCCTGTGTAAAGTTACACCACAAGAATGTAACCTGCCTAGATTATGGGCAAAACTACATCAAATGTTCACTTCTGGACTTGTCTTTGAGGCAATTTAGATAGCTGCCAAAACTTGAGTAGAAGACATCATGTCCTGTCGGCTGACACATGGAGGCCTTGTATGCCCAAAATAGTGGATATCACCATGACGACCAGAATGGAAGCAAACATCATCCATCCCCTCCCCAAGTTCCACATGTGTCACATTTACGCCCACAGTAACGTCTCGCATGCAACCTACATCCACATCATCCTGTTATTGAGCCCACATTGCATGCCCTGGACAACTGCCAAACCTTTCGTTGCTGCTCTTTCCATGGAGGGGCAAATACTTTTCAGCATCCCTTATACACATGAGACAACTTTATAACAAAACATTAAGGAGCAAATATATACACACTGATGCCGAGTCCCAAACTTGAACATCACTAGCTAGCTCTACTAGGGCTGTCTGTAATGGCTGTTGACAAGTGGTAATTTCTTCACACATCCCGTTCCTACTGTAATATCTCAGACACGAGCACAAAAGCGCTGCCCATGCTGTTAGTGATCTGCATGAGAAATGGTCTTTCCGTTTACAAACATTCAATTCACAACAAGGGACATGAATTTACATCACAGGGCAGGCAATATCAACTAGCTGATATGGTAAATGGTAGAAACTGCATACTGTTATAATTGCTAATGATGAATAAATTTGATGAAATAAGGCAGCTGTGAGATATCAGGTAGCAAGAGGCAAAAGTGATAAATAGAGCACATCTCTGTTAACTATTAATCCTCTGTAAAAATCATGGAACAAAATGAAGTTAAAGTTTACTTGTTTTTGAACAGACAGAGAGAGCATAGGGAAAAAAAAAAAAAATCACGGCATCATTCCATAGCACAGGAGAACCTGACTGGTTAAGATTGATGACACAGTTCTATTAATAAAATGTGGTGACCACAGTACCGAAACTGCACAAGAAATTTCTGACATGTCATCTTTCTGAGATGTGTGAGCCAAATGAATTATTTTGGCAACATCCAACCCCTAAATGCCAAATATTTTGGCGTGTGTGTGATGACATCATCTTGCCATGCAATTGTCCATACCGGAATCGGTGAAAGATAATCCTTTAATAGCAGCCTGTCCCTGATGCATTTTGTCACATTTAAACCACTATTTCTTTCTTGTTTAGATCCCATTTCTATCCTGATCCCAAAAGATCTTTGGATGAACAGGCATACAGTCACTGGAGCAGCCTCTATATCTTAAGATCCACAGTATTATCAACCATCCACCACTCAGCAGTCTACAGTCTTACAACCTGTGGCTTCACAATCAGCAGCTTGCGACACCCTTCCCATTGTAACATCATAAAGAGAATCGAATGTTCACTGACAATATACACACTGCTTCTAGTACAATCAAAACTCAGAGCAAAATGGATTTGTACATGTACTCACGCAAGAAGACAAAAACAGCAAAGACTGGAGTCAACAATTATTACAAGTGCACAAGTCTGGGGAAAACTAAGGTGCACACAAACACTCACGCACATTCCCAACACAAATTTTCTCTCCCAAACAAAAGATCTGAGAGTGTACTTCAGACGCGGTCAGTATTAATCCATGTGTACAGGTGTATGCCTATCTGAAATATGCAGCATTTTGAGATCATTCACAGAAAGACGTATCATTCCTATTAAATTCAGTTAAAAATCTGCGGGCAAGCCACCAGTGAGCCTTCTTTAACCCGATGAGGATGGGCTGATTTGGCTAAAACACGTATGTCCCATAGACACCTGTCGGAGTACATTCAGGACTCGTCCTCAATGGGTTAAAAGAACTACTACTGGTGCCTTTCGATATTTGCAGAGGAGGTGACTGTGAGGAGTGTTTAAGAATCACAGTGTAGCCAACACTTTCACTCTCCAGATTAGAAAATAAATATTCTGTGGCCTGTGGCCATGCGGGATGGACATTCTTAGAATAAAAATGAGCAGTAGTACATGATCTCTTCTTACTCTTTTCCATCTGCAGCACAGCAGGTACACACGTACCATGGAAAGAAAGGCAGCACGTCCATTACGAAACTTTCTGCCAACCATGGGGACAGAATTATTTTTCATGGGGTTGCCTCTAATAATCAACTTTAAGTGTCAGGCTTGAACAGAAACGTCCTTGAATGTACTCTGCTCTAGGAGAAGGGACTGTGTTCCTCATGCTATGCTTTTGGATTGTTGTCCATACACAAATGATGGACATAAGCTATTAAATTTCATACCTGTGAGATATTCATATACACTGTTATATGCGTGGGCCGCTTCATTATTAGTATTATTTTTTAAATTCCGCACTGATCACATAACCAGGTGATCTTCATGAAAGTTATTTCAAGAATGAACACATGTCCCAGTTTGTGTCTGGTGTAACAGCAGGTCTGAATAATCATGCAATCACCAAAATTTACTATTTTTTTTGTTATGTTTTAATACTTATTCTCTGTTTTTGTGTGTGTGGACAAACATATAATCCACACAGTTTTTTTTTTTATTTCCTAAAATATTCACCAACAATTTTAGGTAAGACTCTTATACATTTGATATTGAAGTTTCTCTATCATAAATATATCTACAAATATGAATAAAAGAGACCAAAAAAAATCTGCTCTATTAAAAAAAGCATGACTATACTATAAAATTGATATCTAGCTATAAGAGGTGCTCGTGCCGTGCAAGCGACCAGTGCGTGCATCAACGGGGCTGCTTGTAGATGGCGCCAGAGTGGCGTCCACTGCTGAGGGAGTTGTGCCGGTAGTGACGGCGGGAAGAGGCACTCTGTTGGTGGTGCGCCTTGTTGTGGCGCTCCAGCTTGCTGCGGCTCACCAGGCGCTGCTGGTGCCGCCTGGCCTGCTGCTGTTCCTGCATGGCGGCCGCATTGGCCGACTGCTCTATGCCAACACGGGCCGCCACCGCAGCTGCGCGTCGCGGAGGCTTGGCATTGCGCACCCGCAGGTTGTGGGAGCGTTTGGCAACAGTTCTGGTGGGTTTCGGCCGTTGGTTGTGGTGGTGGTGGTGGTGGTGCAGCTGCCTCCTGATGACAACACCTCGTTGACTGGGCTGGTGGTAGACCGACATACTGGGGTGCTCTATAAGGAGATCCTCCATGGGGCTAGTCGCCAGCTGTTGGGGAGAGTGACCCCCCGCAGTGAAGCACGGGGGTGGGGTGATGAACCAGCTCTCCTCCATTCGATGGGGCTTGCTGGGTATCGGCTGGGGGCGGGATTGGAAGCCATCTTTGGCCCCTGCCCTCCTTGGAGACCTTCGGGGACTAGGAGAATCACCCTCATCTGCATCACACATGAAAGAAAGGAGGCAGGGGATACTTCAATGTATGATCACAGAGGTACAAATCTGCTCTCTGGGATGTTCTACGGTAAGTTCAATTTTATGAGTGGCCCACATCCCTACAAGCTTGTCGTTCACGTGGGCCCCTCTTTTCCAATAATTCAATGATTTTAAACGATAAGTTTCACACATGTATGTTATTATACTGCTGTAATATTGTTTGATTGTTTTTGTTGAAATTGTATCAAAAAACAAAAATGCGATATTGGAAATAAAATCTGAATTGAAGAGTGAAGAGTGGAGCACTTCCATGTAAGTGTTGTGAAAGATAAAATGCGGGATGTCAAAACAAGATCATACCCAATTACAGGAAAGGTCAAAACTTAAAAAGCTAAATCTTTTGAAAAATACCAGATATAATGCTCTCCCCTTTTCAAATCACATAGGCCTATTTACATTTTTGCATTCTTTGTGATCACAAGACCTATACAGGGGCCGCAGAACATTTTTTCAGTGGTCAAGGTCATTGGTGCGCATCAAACCCCCCCCCCCCCAATTTTTTTTTCTGTTATTTTTTTGACATGCCAAAGTGTGTGTGTGTGTACAGGGGGGATGGGGGGCGCTGCAGCCCTTGATATAGAGCATCCCTTTGAGAAGCTTTCCAAATGAACCAAATAAAATTGGCTTCGGCTGCCTAGTATACTGTATACGCCGAATATTTCGCGAGGTTTTTATTTTCGCGAATTTCGCAAGTCGGGTGCTATTCGCGAAATTAAAGACACACGAAAATATTGACTCTGATCGCGTGTACATTTCTTCGTTCAGTACAGGACTCCACGATCGCGAATTTAAGCACTCGCAAAACTGTCGGGAATTCCCAATGCGAAATATATGGCATATACAGTATATAGCAGATAAAGTTGATATATTGTACGAAGAAATATGATGGGAAATGTGTACTTAAGGCAGCTTTTGACAAAATATTCCCCTGGAAAATTTGTTCAAATCAGGTTCCTTCTCATGGAATATTTGAATGCAGTTTTGTGAAAAAGTGTTGTCACAGCTTCATACCAGAAGCGATACAAAAAGTATTTTCTATGACTGATCTGTAGTTGCTTATATACTTCAGGGTTTACTTGTAATGAGTTGAGCAGTTAATTGCTTACCTATTATAGTCTTAGTTTCATTTTCATTTCATTTATTTCATTTCCAACAACATTTTCATACACAAAATAGCACAACATCAATACAATGTAGTAACAAAGAAAAATATGTGACGTTAACAATACTACGCATTACGAATGGAAATGAAAACTGAATTAAAACTAAAGTTGCAGGAAACGGAGGAGACATGCTAAAAAGCTAAGCTTGTATTTTGCAGTCTCCTCGTGGACAAAAAGACTAAATAACATCAAAAGTAATTAGCTAGACATAAAAGGTGCACAACACATACAGACCTATACAAACAAACAAACAAACAAACAGACGGACAAACAAACACAAGCAACCTCTCTTATAAAGAGAAAGAGAGAGAAAAAGAAAACAGGGAAGGAAAAAGAGGAAAAGAGGTTACACTAATAGCTACACTAATAATCTTAATGTTTTTATAAAGATCAAAAGCAAACTGCAAGAAATTCACCCTTCACAGCATAACATCACATCAATTTTCATTTTCTCCCCCCCCCCCCCCAATCATATGTTTTGGTGTTATTATCATTACAATCTGCTTTTCAAAAAGGCTGGAAACAACTAGGGATCTGCAAAATGGACAATGAAGAGTTTACATCCATGCAGGTGACTACTGTACATGCTGTAAATACTTTTTTTTTTCTTTTAAATGTCAAACTAATAATTCTTGCTATTATTTCTCTGTACTTTGTTTGTAACAAGAAAACACCACTGGCAATTTGGAAGGTGTAATAGGGACTGTTGTAACACCGTATCCCTCTTCCGGCGCGGCAAATGAAATGTCAAGGCACAGACTTACTGGTGACATCGACGAGCACCCAATCGTCGTCAGTCTCCGTCTCCTGGATGGGGCCGCCTTGCCTCACGTCTGTTGCCGAGGACTGATCCAAGGTGCTGCTGCTGCTGCTCCCAAACAGGTACTCACTCAGACCACTGAACATCTTGACTGTCACTTTCTTGCGCGGTTGTGGTAAAGAGAGCTTGGAAGCACTGGATGAAGCGATGAATTCCCTTTGGTTTCCTGATTATTATCTTTTTGCTGCTGAGACAAGACAATTCACAACAAAAATGGTGATAAAAAACAAACAAAAATTGTGGCAGTGCAGAAGCAAAGGCTGTGCAAAAGAAAATATGCAAGACAAAGGAAAATTAAGGAAAACTACAACACCCCCCCCCCAAAAAAAAAAAAAAAATATTGGCATCTCATATTCTGTTATAGAAGAGTACACATTTCCTTCACTTGTTACTGATAATATGTTACGGTACATACATGTATCATTCTTCATATCTTCAGCAGGGGTACCCTTTTCATGTTCATTTAAAATATGCATTTTGATAAATTTTTCCTATGGTATCTTTTTATGGCAGTCTATCTACAGGTGCCACGGAACGTTAAAAGAGAGGGAGAGGGCTGTGGGCTGGTGAGGAGGGTTATGGGTCACTCAAAGCCCCCCCCCCCCCCCAAAAAAAAGAAGGTTGTATTCCTTGTTCTATACTATACAGTACCATACTATGTACAACACATACTTTTGAAGGTTTTTCCAAGTTTCCTAGAATTTTCACTGAGTGTTTCATCAATCTTCCTGCATTCCTGGAATCTACGAAAGTACTTGTACATGTTTATGGAAACTTTCCCTTCAAGGACACTGTGACATAAACAGCACTATATTCTGGATTATGGCTGTCCGGAAATCATGTGCATTGATTTGTAAATAGTGCATCATGCATTCAACTGTGGTATTTAATATTTCAGACATTTTTTTCCCTCCATGTATGGAAAGGGCATATCGTCGCTGGGGCGACAACTTGCAAGACCTCGTACAATGTATCTACAAAATGTCAGATGTTCAGGAGAGCCAAAAAACATGGCAGCCAAAGTACTGTGGCGAATGGGATAGCCTTTCCTTTGACATGCCGTGGTGGCTTCGTTTTTGGAGTAAGACAGTTGGGATTTGGACAGGATATCACTTAACCCATTATTTGACCATTAATCAAAAAAAGTCATTTTCACCAAAATTTCAGATACAAGGTCTTGTCACCCCAGCAACGATATATTTTTTCTCTTTTGTCAATCTTAATGTCCTCTCAATTTGGCACTAATAAGATATAGACGAACAAGTTGAACTTTTGTGCATGTACTCTATGGCATGTTGGGCATCTTCACATACAAATCTAGTTGGCAAAACAGTTAGAGAAAACAACTTTATTAAAAAGTTAATGTTAACCTAGTAGATTTTGTCTTAGAGTTGACCAATTAACCACTGCATGATTACGATATCTGTATACTGCTTATGGTTTATCATCACAATGCACGATCTGCGCTGTTGAGGAGCTAACTTTTGTATGTTCAAAGAATATCACAGAGCAAGTCAAGGATGAGGAATCCTTATACAACATGTGCAATGGTGACAATGTTTGACAACAAAGTGGCTTTGAAATAGTCTCTCTAACATCTTACCTTAATATCTGAGATTGAGCTGATATTCAAACAGCAGCAGCACAATTCTCAGGATATGCTTATATCAGGCTGGCTGACAGGAATTGGTGATAGAAGAAGAAAAATATACCAGGGTACATATATATATCTTGCAGCCGGGTGATGATGGTGCTATTTTCTTCTGACCGACTTATAACAGGAAGGACGCCGATTTAAAACTCCTGTCTGTCCGTTGACTCATCTATCCAGATTTGGGCCACAGTTACAACACTCTCTGTCGATGTATTTATCTGTGAAGAGAGAGAGAGGGAGAGAGATAAAGACATAGAGTATAATATGAATTTAACATGTGTCATTTATAACAAAACTACACATGTATGTGAAGCAGCATCATTCACATTCGATGCTGCTATAGTGCTCTCAAAACTGCAGGGTCTACTCTGCAGGGACGTAGGCAGATACTTACATAAGCCTCAGCTATGACGCAGCAGCTACACCTAAATTGTTCATCTCAGGAATATAATGGACAGTGCGATTCTGTATTCATCCAGGAGCAGTTCAGTGTAACAGAACAAGCTGATGACAGACATTTGGCTAATTCATAGCGCATTGGAAAAATGAGTGTCTTCAAATTTCTAGTCTACATATCATCAAGGCACACCAAAGACAGAAAATGACTTGGAATTGGCATATCATGCTAATACTCTATGCAGTTACTTCTTTCTTTAACCGAACAGACGTGCAGCCAAATCAGTTTTGAAGGAAAATGCTTCTCCACTCCTCAACCAGAGAGGTGACGAAATAACACTGGCATATTGCAACACAGTTCAGAAATCTTATTCCCCATCACCACCCCCCCCCCCCCCCACCTCCCCCACCAAACTGACTTCTTTAAAATGAAGTCTGCAATCCCCCTTAAATCATTATAATTGTCTTCTTCATTATGATCAATTGGAACACTCTTAACCTTTCTTCCTGGTTTTTTTTTTTCTAGAAGATCAACCCTAAGAACATCCTGGACGACAGACTGCATCGCAAGCACCAGTGTGGAAAGAGAGTGAGTATTTGAATTAACAGACTCTTCAGGTGTTTGGCAAAAACACAATTGATGTGCATGCACCAAAACATTGCATCTTGTGTTGCAACCTTTTCTCGTGATCTCCCAGCCCCCCCCCCCCCTCCTTTTGTGTCCCTGTTTATGTGTATGTGTGTGTTCACTGTACAGCTATCAAAGTCACCTATCCGTATAATGCATTCGGCTACTGTACAGACTCACACAGTACTGGCAGCCCAGTTGTTTGTTTTTGTTGTAAATGTCACTCACAAAGAGATATTCCCTTCCACTATATGAGTACAGAGTGGGTGGGGGTCTATAGATGGATGGAATAGGCAGTGTGCAGGAAAAAGGTCAGGGAGACAAAAATTGATTGAGCTTAGCAGACTCTGTATAATGCCAGGCTGCAGGCAATTAGATCGTTAGCTGGACAAGTGACCAGTCACTCAGAATGGCCACATATAGCACCTACAGCATGCATTATGTCTGCACTGTAATATCACAGATGTACAGCTGCAGGCATTGCATTTCTGATGGCAAGACCCATTGTAAAAAGTGAACTGAGCTTATAAACACCATGCTATATTTTACATTTTGAGTTGTATTGTTGGAGACAGGCATATTACATACCTGTTATAGACCTACATATAGTGTACTTACGATGTCAGAAATGAAATGGTACAGAAATATGTATGAATGAGTGGCAGGTGCAATTGATTTTGACATCGGCATTTATATATTACATGTACCACTGCACATTGCAGAATATGCTGGCTGAAAAATACACATGAATATGCTGTTAGCGTTTAATAAAGAGACAACTCGATTGCGGGATTTGATAAATCATGAGTCCCTAAAGCAGACATTTATGTCTGAGCCAAGCATACTCCATGAGGTCAATTTCAGCCAGTCCCTTTTAATGAATATTAATCAAATTCTAACACTTAAACTTCTGCTTTTAAACTGACCATGGATTGCTCTTGGAAAAGATTTCTTAAAGGGAAGGTAAACCCAAAGAGCAATGTGGATTGAGTGAAAGCAGCAACATTAGTAGAACACATCAGTGAAAGTTTGAGGAAAATCAGACAATCGATGCAAAAGTTATGAATTTTTAAAGTTTTGGTGTTGGAACCGCTGGATGAGGAGACTACTAGAGGATATGACGTATGAGTGGACAACAATACAAAGAAAATATAAAGGAAATTCAACAAAAATTCACTTTTCTAGAATTATGAAAGAGCAGTGGACCAACCGCTTTCAGAAAGCAGGGGGAATAATTGCTACCCTTAACATATGTCAATATCAAGTTGATGGAATTTGTAATTTTCATGAAAATTTGATTTTTGTAGTATTTTCTTTATATTTTCTTGGTATTGTTGTCCACTCATACATCATAACCTCCAGTAGTCTCCTCATCCAGCGGTTCCAACATAAAAACTTTAAAAATTCATAACTTTTGCATCGCTTGTCCGATTTTCTTCAAACTTTCACTGATGTGTTCTAATAATGTTGCTGCTTTCACTCAATCCACATTGTTCTGGGGTTTATCTTCCCTTTAATGTGCAAATCCTGTTTTCTTGGGCTGTGTGGACAGGAAAATACTTTTGAGACAGATAAAAACTCACTTGACAGATTCCAGTGAATTTTCGAACTACACTTGTATATATTTAAATATAGATTGATTCAGAGAGCAAGCTTTACAATCATTTTCGTAAAACACCCTCCTCAATAAGATTTCAGCTGTAAGCTTAAGTATGAATCTTTCATACATTTAGAACTTATTAACACTGATCACTAAAAAACATTCTATATGTACTCAAAACAAACATTTTGTAGCACTACTCCGTAATGAGAAAACGTGAAGCATCAGTAGCAATCTGACAGAAACTATATCTCACAATCTACAAATAATGATAGTACATGTACAATGTATTTTGATAATCCTGCATTCCAGGAGACTGTGATTAAAACAACATCTGGTATGCCATGACAGGTGCTTATCTCCTTCACATTCAATATTTATATTCAACTTAATTGAATATTTCCCTTAACTTTGACTGACAAACTGAACAGCTCCAAGATAATTTCAAATTCAGTGGCATGAACCCAAATTTACACGCTCACACACCGTACAATGCCCTGGCAAAGTTTTAAACCTACCCAGACCTTGAGTACAATTAAGTTGTGCACTTCTCTAGCAATTACTGGATTTTTTGCTAAATAATTGCCTGTCTCTTTGTTTGTTCATCTGTCAGCAATACTACTTTGTACTTCCATGAATTTGTCAGGATTTAAATCAGTCCATTGTGAAAAGAGCAACAGGTGCCTAAATGGTTATTGATAGTGATCTGCATTCATGATTTTCTTAAATGATGCATGCACAGTACAATGGCATTTATATAGGGACCCTTTCCATTCGGTAGAGCTCTGAGATACTGTACAGCCTGAAATGTTTGCGTACATTTTAATTATGCGAATTTAGTGTTAGCCAAAATTTCGCAAAATAAAATGTGTAGACATGAATGTAGACAGTAAAATGAAATGCCTGCCTCTTGTCTGCACTATACAGTAAAACGAGGAATTTTCGCATGCATTTTAATTTCGCAAATTTCGCGAGCGCCAAGATTTGCGAAATTAAAATGCACGCGAAAGTTCTTGTCTACACTATATGCATTGAATGCCAGTGGCAGTTCACGAAAATTTCGTGCCGCAAAAAAAAGGCCGTCGGCTCCAATTTGCGAAAAATTCATGCCGCGAATATATCATGTTTTACAGTAATGCATTGGATGCCAGTGGCAATTCACACACACAAACAAAATTCATGCCACAAAAATCACGCCGTCAGCTCCCATTTACGAAAATTTCACGCCACAAATATTTCTTGCTTTGCAGTACAGTATAATATGCCTTACAAGGGCTTCTAGTGTCTATTGTAGCCATCTCATGGCACATTGTGGAATTCTGGAAAATGAAAGGCGAAATAGATGGGGGCATGGCCGTGGAATTAATTATCAAATAGGTAATCATTTTAAAGTCAAATAAGAATCACAGCTGGACATAACTTCACAGTTATATGATACAGAGGAGCTGCTGTGTATTTAAAGTGTACAGTCAGGAAGAGAGAGAGAGAATGAATGTGAATGACAAAGTTGCATGTCAGTTAAGTTCAGATGAAAAAGTCACCTTTAAATAGTAGTAGCAGTAATAATGATAATGATAATAATAATAATAATAATAAAAATAGTAATAATAATAATAATAATGATAATAATAATAATAATAATCCCAATGATAATAATGATAACAATGATAATAATAGTGATAATCGAACATAATCAAGATGCAAAATAACTTATTATCAAAATGACATATACCTACTAAAATGAGATTCTTCTGTAGAACTAAACTGTTATGAGCCCTTGAAAATCATCTGGTTTACGGTAAAAATATTATGGATGAACTGCTGACATCAACGCTCTTTAGGGGAAACAAAACAATGACAAAAAACCAAACAGCCCTCACCACAAAGCACAACAAAGACCAAAGGTGTTTTTTTTTTGGGGGGGGGGGGGAGGGGAGTATGGAGTGCAACTGTCAGGCAGAATCAATATAACCTTGGCTGCATTTTCATTGTCTAAACAGAGTAAATGATACTAACAGTAATTTTCCATTCCTCTAGAATGTTCATGAATAAGCCAAAATGTCAGGCAGTGGGCATAGACCTGAATGATCATGCATGGCATGGATGCTTGATTTTACTTGTATATGATGACTATTTCTACCACGGAAGTGGGGGCTTCAGCATGCCCAAAAAAAAAAAAAAAAAATAATAATAAAAAATGCTTGATCTGACAAAGCAATGCAGCCAACTCATTGCATAGCCCATTGAATTATCTTTTCTTCTTCATTTTGGAAGCCCCCATGCTATGGTCAATTACATTGGGTGTTACAGTGTTTTGAAACTGAGTACAACCCTTTGTAGGTCCAGCCAGCCAGCACGTAATAGCAGCATTTCACTTGGGTAACTTAGCACATATAATAAACTATCATTGAGCAGAAAAGAGGGTATATTTGAGTGATTGATTACATCATTGCAGAGGCCCAGACAACAAAAGCAAAGAATGGACAAAAAATGAAGATAGTTACTGTATACGCTATAATTTTCGCGTACATAAATTTTCGCGAATTGCCGCTGTCACACATTTTCGCGAGTGGTTAAATTCGCGATTGGGGGACCAGAGAAAATATGAAGTGGCAAAGAAAGTGTGAATTTTCAACTTACTAGCAAATAAGAATGATACTAGTTATACACTGCATGAAAAAGACTTGCCAAACTCTGCAAACTAGTAAGTTAGAATTCAACATTTTTGAAGCGGTTAAGTCCATCGCGCTAGATTTCTGACGAGTGGTCCCCTTGCGATAATGGATTGGCTCTCTACAGTATTCGTAAGTAGACGTGGACGTGCGTAAACAAGCTTAGCCAGTATGGTCTGTTCAGTAAGCCGTGACATGGTATACTAGTACTGAAATGTTTGTATCATCAAGGCAAGGGATTCATTTTGGAAGGTAATATTTTCGCGTGTTGTTGATTTCGCGAATAGCTCCCGACTCGCGAAATTCGCGAAAATAAAACCCCCGCGAAATATATAGCGTATACAAGTAACTGATTCTTTAAACTGGTGTTGCAATGCTCTCATGTATTTTGATAGGCAAAGATTGGCAAAGTGTCGGTCTACTACCCAAATCCAAGGTAAATTGGTAAGTGAGCTATATTATTGATGATGATGATGATGATGATGATGATGAAATTGACCAGATATGATACCATCCCCCCCCCCCCCCTCAAAAGAGGAAAAACCTGGGGATCAGCAGACTTCTTCTTGAAAAATTGCTCAAGGGCAGCACAATTTGTTGTGAACTGTGCACGGTACATGAACTAATATTTATACAGTTGCTCAGGGGTCTAGGAGCTCAAGACTAGGCAGCATCCACTTATATCCACACATTGCGTACATCTGGCAGGCACCCAAAACAAGAGTTATTCAATCCAGGGGTTGAGATTAAGCAGGGATCATGGCAAGATTATCAAAGTCAATGGAAGTGCAAAATGAGATCAAAAAAAAAAAAAGAAAGAAAAGAAAAAGAAAAAGAAATAGAAAAAGAATGATATACTCCTGACCTACTCATCCCCAAACAACTTTGTCCCACAAGACTTATTTTTACAATGTATGTAAGTAGCTATAAATACACCATGCACGGGTTCAGCTATACTTACAGTGTGTACAGGAGAACACTAACACTGTACATAATGCTTGAATTAAGGAAATACATATACTTCTCGTGGTGTTACATGCAACTGAATCCCTGCTGTCAAAATGTTGATTTGCGGTATGGCAGCATGCCACAAAATCTATTTTTCTCACATGGTGCAGGACTGGAACATTGGGATCTTTTTCTCTTGTTTTGTTTTGTCTTCTTCTCTTTCTTCCTGAAATGGGTTGTGTGAACTTAAAGTTCATATCAAATCACAAACAAATGACACAAACAATTAATCGATTACCTGGGTGCACAGTACATTCGATACAATTTCAGTGGCCACCTCGTCAGAGAGAATGCATGTCTAAAGAAGCAACTTCAAACTATATTTACTCTTCAAAATAATTTACGCATTTCATAACCGAATCTGTCTATAAATACCACATGCTCACGAAGACCTTTTCACCTATTTTTCCCTTTGTTTTTTTTTCTGGCTTCTTTTTCAACAGGGTGCTTTTGATTACTGTAACAGGTTTCACTGCTCTTGGACCGTGGAATCAATTTCCCTTAGCCAGTCCGGCTTGGCCCATTCCCTTGAGGCTTGCACGAAACTGCTGTCATCACAACTTGTATCAAAATTTGTAGAGCACTGTCAAACCTCATGCATTTAAAAGATCTCAATACAGAGTACAGTAAGATGACTGAATGATATTTCTGTCCTTAGTCAAGATATTTCAGTAAATATAACTCCTATGATATGTCAACAGCTCTCATTGAACAGGTCATGTCATCCACAGGCCTACTCTTGAAATTAATAGGAACATTGTATTTGCCTGGAGGTTTGGTCTATACATACCTGTATCTCCCTCTCTCTCTCTCTCTCTCTCTCTCTCTCTCTCACTCTCTCTATCTACTGTATGAACTGATAATTTTGCATGCAGTTATTTTTGCGAATGGAGAACCAAGGCTATCCTATGCACCACTACCCTAGCGCATGGCGACATTTCAGTGTGTTGTTGAATTTGTGGTCTAATTATGATTCGCAAAGTTCCTGAAAATTAAACTCTTGCGAAAAAAAGAGCATATGATACATTATCTAATATGTACCTATTAGGGCAAGTATAATACTTTGCACAGAATGATATTTGAAAACAGTTGAGAAATCAAGTCAATCCATATGAGGCAAATTTGGCTATACTGCACAAGCATGGAGCATCAAACACATCAAAGCTCCTTGGGGCAAGGAAGCTACATGTACGCAAGCAGTTTACAGGAAAAAAAGGCAAAAAATGGTCCATAATTACATCCTTGTAGTGAGTGAACATCGTAAAAGTGTGCCATTTCTGCAAATCGTCCATTTTAACATTGTACGGTATCCATTCAGGATGCATTATCTTCATCAAAAGTTGAAGAGTTTGTTCGCAAAAACCGATAAGTCCATTTTTGATGATTTTGAAGTACGGTCTCTGTCATAAAGTACAAAATAATACCTTTTTAAATGATATATTGGTCACTTCATATAAAGGTACATTTTTGAAGTTATGGTGAAAAGAAGCAAAAATGTTCTTATTATTCTCTTTATTTTTCTTGACCTTTATACGCAATATCTCCATTTTTTCAAATATGGACATATCGGTTTTTGTACAAACAAACTTTTCAGTTCTTCTACACTGTACATGTACATTGTGCAACAAACTTTACAATTTTACATGCCCTTGCATTATTAGTACTCGTAGCAAATGAAAGAGATCAAAATACACAGTCCTGTATAATGTCAGTTTGGCAGTGTATAATGTTTAAAAAATGACCCATTTGTGTGTGTGCTACATTCATTATTTTGTATAGATAGGCTCTATTGACTGACATATGGAATTTAAAGTTACAAGTCTACATTTTAAGTGTAGGCCTACAAGGGAGTAATCTCACAGGCAAATGCCCCAATTGGCAACAACAGAAAAATCAAGACAAGCTTTTAGCAAATTATGCCCAAGGAACTACCTTTCTGTGTTTAATGCTGACACTTTTTCAATCAAATTTTTGTCATTTACATGGTTAGTGTTCCAAGCGGTAGAGCTATCTAGAGTAAAAAATTATCTTTCCTTTGAACCCTTGTTGTTCATATATTTATATACATCTAGAATTTAACAATTTTTAGAAACATGAAAATAATGAAAAGTAGAAAGAGAATAATAGAAAGTCTCTATATTGCTGACTTTACAGCTGATTCTTGAACAGGCAACACATTTCAGAAGATTTAAGTTTCTGTTTCTCTCTTAAACTGGCTTTAAAAAAGAAAAAGAGAAAAAAAGTTTTACTTTGTGCAGACTAGTATGAATTAAATATGGCCTTAGAACATTTCTCCAATATCATATAGGTAGGCCTATGCATTGATTTAATGACGAGAAATGATAATTTCTGAAGAAAAAAAATTCAACCCAGGAGTTCATCAGCTCCTTGGAAGGAAAATATTGCCTGGCCCTGTATCAAGTGTCACATATTGTATAAGTAGCTGTAAACAAGGTCTCTTCCTATCACCAGACGGTAACCTGTCAACTGCATGACCCAAACCCTTGGGAAATCCTGATTATAATCTATGCAGGAGGCTGCAAATTTCCCAACATTAACTTATTGCTGGGAATGAAAAGAATAAAACCAAAACTAAAAAGCAAGCTGCCATCTTGGCAAGAGTGAGTGTGGCAAAGTTCAAGTTGCACAAGGACCCCCGATATCTGGTACTTGCACCCCCAGCAAAGACTTGACAGCCAATAGTTCACAGCTAGTGCTAAGGCATTACATATGTTTTCACTGACGAAGAATTTAAGTACAGTAATTCCTCCAACCGAAGGAACTTATTTTCCCACTGATCTGGGTCCATTCTGCCATCCCCAAATATGGCTCAATAACCATGACTTCTGGGGGGTGTTTCATCAATGTTTGTCAGTGCTGACAATTTCAGCGAAATCCTTCATTTTAATTGGATGAGATGCTCTGGTCACTGACTGTTACTATGGTGATTGTCAGCGATGACAACTTGTCAGCACTGACAAATGTTGATGAAACACCCCCCAGATTTTAATGTACAAGTATGTCAACTCTGAAACAATGACAGAAACCCTACATAGAGCATCTTATCCAATTGAACAATTTTCTTTCTGAACTGGACAAAGAAAATCGGGTAAATTGTCAGACGCTTTTAATACATTTATCCCTTCCTCCCATACATCCCATATAAAGTATAGAGTGTGTTATGTGCATAATATGTGTTCAAATCAACATTATCTCAATATGAAAATGATTCAAAACATGAAAATAAGATCTTTTTAATTAAAAAAAAATCATCTATAACAAAGAAAATCCTGCATTTCTTATGGATTGATAAGGGAGATTGATTTCACAGAGGGAATAAGCTGGAAATTTTCTATTCTAATTTGTAATTTGTAGATCTCTTTTATTCATTATCATATTTTTCCTCAAGAGCTAACTGTCAATCCAGTTTTTTTTTTCCACAGACAAAAAAATAAGAACAAAGAAACAATACGACGTTTGAACCCCCATACACAAAATGAATCTGGCCAAATGCAAATGCCAGTGTGTTGTTCCACCTCAGTGCACATTTCACATAACAAACCTGTCAGTGCTCGCCCGAGACAGTCCTCATAAAGCCACACACAACACACACACACAGGCTCCATACACGGGCATTACATGTGACGTCCTTGGGCAAAGGGCGGAAGGTCACCTTGAGTGCGCAGTTGCTCGTCGCTTCCCCCCCCCCCCCCCCCACGCTAATTATAATATTCATGAAGGGCCCTCTTGAGAGGACCTACCACACACACACACACACAACACACACACACACACGCAACCTATTAGGATCACAGAACAAACAACACACACATACACACACCCAAAAGGGCCTGATCACGTACCACAGATTGTGTGTAATGTAGTGCACGTTGTGTAACACGCAACAGACAAAAATAGTGGAGAACGCCTGGTCTTGACACATCAGACCCCTATTGATATTATGCACAGACAAGCAAAAGGATCTACATAAATTTCATAGAAATTCCTATCATTGTATGTTGGTAGCACAAATCAGAAAATCAGCCACAAAGTGACGTGAACACATTTATCTTGAATATTGTCAGCAAAAGAAATAGTCCTAAGAAAACTAAATATGTATGTCATTCAAAACTAAGACTAATCGTGAGACAGCTTCAAGCTTCACTGGTCAGCCGTTGTTGATGTTTATTCTCCAACATTCCCTTGTATTTTGACTGCAAGCTGGTTACACACTGACACACCCACCTCTACTCTCCACACATTAATATCCCAGATTTCAAATACAATACTCAGCACCCAAATATAATGTCAAAAGGCATTGCATGTGATTGTACACTATTTGAAGATACTAATTAGAACTTATACTAATCCACACAATCTACAGGAAGTGAAATGTGCATACACACACTCCCTTTCAAACAAACTTCTTTAGGCCTACTTCAAGTAGTTTTGACCAAGCTCTATGCAGAACCAGTTTGTTGATGTATGTTATAATGTTATCCAGGGGTCTGTTGCATTAAAAAGGGTCTTTTCCTGGAGAAAAAACTCAGGTTAACTTTTAACAGAATTTTTCCTGCATGAATTCAAAGGCAGAATCATGCCAACCAGAGTTGTCATTTCTTAACAGAGCTTTTCTCAGGTTAAACATTTTATACAACAGGTCACAGCCTGGTCTCCATGTATGTACACTGTAAGTCGATCATCTTTATAGGTCACATTCCACAGTAGTATTGGGTCCTCTTGCATTGAAATCAGTGAATGGAAAATAAATATTCCATCAACTGATTCAAATGAAAGGACAGAAAATGCTATGCCTAGAAATGCCGAAGCATAGGCCTATATCAGTTGCACTTTGTCTGCAACTGGCATTCAAGTGTTTGGTCAGCAGACCAAAAACTTGACAATTCCAGCCATTCTAAACCTTCGAGTTTCAACATAGATGGGAGATGAAAAATTCAGTATTACTTCCCTACACAGCTGACTTTATCATGAACATAAACTTGTTCATGAACAAATTCCTTTGGATAAATTCCCATATCATAACACATGACACTGAATGCAACTCTTAACGCTTTATTATATATAGATACGTGTCATGCCGATTAGGGTTTGTAATACCTGCTCTAATTCTAGAAAAAAAAATATATACTGGTAGTGGTAGATAATTTTACTTGGTATAATTTAATGTTTCTGCTTGATTCTTGACATAAGAAACAAAGCTTTCAACTGGCTGGTTTTGAGACTGATCCGAGTACTGGTACTTTCTTGCGTTGCTTGACCTCAGTTCACAGCCTACAAACCAATGAATAACAGCAAAATATGCAAACGAAAGAAAAACTGACGGTTTGATACATGGCAACATTCATGTCAGCACCGGGTCGAGGCGAGGTCACTTGGAGCGCAGCGTCCGCGCCCAACTGCCCAACCGCCGTACAGCCAACAGCCGTAGCTACAACACATCTTTGCGCTCGCAATCGCGTCTACAAGCAGCCGCCGTATTGCTATAACACAAAAGGGCCAGAAAAACGTAAACATACCGGTAGCAGAAAATACCACGAACAAACGAAACAAAATAAGGCAGATATTTCACTAATAAAGGTATGAGATGAGAGCATTCGAAAGAACTTACATCGTCCCACAAAATTTCCACGATTTTTTCGCAAGGCTTGCTGGAAATTGCAGTTAAACCGTTGACGATGACCTTTCTTTCCCCGGCAAATTCTCTGCACCGTTTGTTGACAAGCTACTAGTATGCTGCTCTGTCACTCGGCCGCGCAGCTGATGCGTGATGCTAGACTGCCAGCTGATTCCCATGACGTCACATACTGGAGCGTAGATCACGAAGGGCTTCCCATTTTCTTAGAGGGGTGCAATTCACATTTTCTCTAAATTCTGTAATACTGTTTTTATCACTGTTTGCTGTCAATATGGAATTAGGTATATCGACCAGCTATTATCATTTTGCCATCATTCTACAGCTGTATGTTGAGCTTTGATCATGATTTCTTGACAATCACATAAATTTCTGCCATTGTCGATGATACTAGTGATATGAATTATTCATAAGATGAATGATTCAAATCTACCTTTGCTACTGTTTACATTTTGATGACACTGCATAGGACCACGGTCTGATGTAAAATAGACGGCAAAATTACAATTTTCGTCTTGGAAATCAGTGGTGTTCGTAGGGTTTGTACTTTAGTGCTATAATATTACCATGTCGTCAGAATAAACCAGTTCCCTGAGTTGAGCCGATTCGTGTCGAGCAAGTAAGAGCTCGTCTCGAATCTCCACGGATCCGAGATGGGCCTACGTTACGACAATCAGCGAGAGCTCGAGCGTCGACATCATAGAGATGTATACTATAATATACTAGAGCGCGGACTGCGTGTTGCGCGTACGCAGTGCTCGTGTGCCGAGATGAAGAGGCCGCGCGCCATCTTTGTCCGGGCAAAAACAAACATCGCGTCCGGGCAGCGCAGTAGTGGTGGACACGTGAACACGTATACAACAAGCGCTCAAACACGTACTAGTATTGGCTTTCAGAAAGAAGATGAGGGGGTCGGAGATGAGAGAAGGAAACAACTCAAAATTTTAAGTTGCTAGCAATCTCTTATTATGAGTGGTTAAGAAAATGAAAATGAAACAAAATTTTACTTTATTCTCAACGAGGTAATACTTTCAAGCCGACCAACACGACCATGGTCCATGCAATACAAAGGGTTCTCTTGCATGGTCTCTAGACAGCCGGATGCCCCTTGTGATACATTACTGCGTCAATTTTTGTATTTTCTTTTTTTGCAATTATATTTTTTTCTGTATGAGGGGACTGCATTCTATAGTCCTATCTGTGTATACGAGTGTTTCATTGTATTTCTATTTTTTTTTTTTGTGGTGGTGGTGGAAATGGAAATGAAATCAATCATTTTTATAAGTACGTGTAGGCATATTGGTTCCATGACATTATGTTCAAGCTCGAAATGCTAATGTTGAAGCTTATATAAACCCTAACCAAAATCATAACACCTATCCTAATCCTCACCCTGTCTTGAACCAAAAGCCCAATCAGACCCATGATGCTAATTCTATTTTCAGAAAGATATCAATGCCGGAGCATAATATGTCCTGTCACCAGGCATTAGCCTACGTATTCTGAGCTTTTCTCACATCACCATAGTGAAATTAACTGCTGGTATAGCAAAGGGTGGAGGATTGATTTTTTTTTTTTTTTTTTTTTTGGGGGGGGGGGGCTCAAGGGCCAAATAGGGCACTTAGAAAAGAGCACTTTTTAAACTTAAAAAGGGGATGGTTTTTGGTGTTTTTTTTTTTTTGGAAATGGGGCAAATTCCCCCCCCCCCCCCCCCCGTTCCGCCGACCTTGCATAATATATGTACTGTATTAGCTATCTATATTAGCAATAGATCGAGAACAGCTGAGGGAGGGCGGAGTGCCCCTGACGAATTTTGCAAGACCTTCTCTTTTCTTTTCTTTTTTGTCTTGAATCAATCTGTTTAACACACACTATAAATGTAATTTTAGTTACTTGTGAAAGGAAACTCCGCTCCCCTTCTTTTCTCCTGTTTCTACATCCAAAAGCAGCACATGAACCAGGCATTTTGCATCATAGATCCATGCTACTTTAAGTAAAATTTGCGAATTTAAGAACATTTTCGATTTCCAAACTCCGATGGAGACCTTGGCATAGATGCTAGCCTACTGCCGTTGCATCCCGTCGTCGATCTCCCTGCATGCTCCGCTAGCGCTACACGTTATCGGTACGGTCGCTAGTCGAAATTTGCCCGGACCAAAATGGCGAACGCCTCCTTCAGTTCCTTCTATCGGTCACAGGGATTTTACGGAGTCCGCCCTCTAGTGTTCTTAGTATATATCTCTATGGTCGACATTAATCTGCCAAGGCACCAACCCGGAAGAGAATAAGATCACATACGGAAATGACCCCTTGCTGCCAGCGCGTCTACCACGTCAACACACAGCTACAGCGCAGCAGAGCGCCAACGAGTTCCCATAGTTTACGACCCAGTCCAGTCGTAGTCGCGAGTCAGGTTACTGAAGTACTAGTATGTCGTAGATCTGCTAAATTTTCACGTAGGCCCTAGCCAGTAGCTTGCACTGCTGCTCGACCAGTCGTATGTAGCATGCAGGACGACTGAGAGATTGTTCGCGTGGCATCCAGATAAGACAGCGTTGGACCAACTGTCAGAATCTACTGACATAGAAAAACTCTGTTTTTAGTCTCTTGTGGCTAGCTTCCGTGGATGGTAGTGACCACCTCTCTGAGCTGAGGTGACGTGTGTTCAGTGGTGTAACCAGTACTGTAAGTATAGAAAATGAATCAAATTTACTTTGATTTTGTTATTTTCCAAACATACCGGTACCAACTCATCTGTTTTCATAAACAATGCCATTGTCAGACTGTATTTGAATTGAAACTGTAGACAGTGTAGTGACTACCAGTGACAGTGTATGTTGTAGTGTAGGTTCAAAAGTAATGTAAATTACTCTGTAGTGTATCCATTGTTGCATGCTGTTAACTTTTGTTAGTTACAGTTATTATTAGTGTTATAAATTGAAATCACTGTGTTGATTTGCCACCTTGTCCAATTAATAATTTGACACTATCATCATGATCATAATGACAGAAAGTTCAGCCAACTAACAATATTTACTTAGCCTACAAGTACCAACAGTAACACATTTATTGAAGGGCCTACCTTGTCTTGGTGGGTCCTAAACTACCTAACGGTAGGTCGCTGTCGTACTCCTTGACTTGTCCTAGCCGAAGCCAGCTGTTATCAATGGCTCGGACTCGATATCGATCATCATGCAGCTTGCTTGCACTGCAAGTGTCCGTCGTGTGCTTTGGCCTTTGTGGCATGAGCTGCCATTAAAATAAAAATTAATGTTAATGATATTTCAACTGCAACTGCGACCAGCCCAAACACAAAGCGTTCCGCAGTAAACTGAGTATACTATATAGTTGGACCTACTACTCATCAACCACTTTTTGATGAAATACAGTACCAAGTGTATCGTAGAAAATATCCCTCAGTTTCACCCTTATTTCATTCCACTAGAGGCAGAAAATAGTGCAGATTCATATCCCAGGCTCAGATTGGTTCTACCGTATGCGCGGAGTTATTGGCGTCAAAAACAAGTGACATTTTTTACTTTTAATTGCACTGTCGCAAGCTCATCATTTTAACCGACTGCCTGTTTTCCCACTGAAAAGCACATAAATCTAGTGAATAAAGTCGACAATAATTACGTGTATTACTAAATGAGGATTTTCTTCAATTCTTTTCCCGTCCTGTTTCCTGAGGTTATTTACCTGTATCCCCCTAATATTTCCTGATCTGTATTCATGTTCGAATGTTCCAGCGTACTGCGCCCCGTCCCACGCATACTTTTTATATGCGAGAAAGCCATTGCACGAGGGTGGTCGATGCAGCGAGTTGTCTAGGTTCTAATTGAAATATTAATTTTTATTTTAATGTACTGTGTTTCCTTCTATTGACTGGAACTTTTGGGGATTAAATTTTCTATAGACTAGCTGTTGAATTGTGCAAACAATTTCATTGTTTCCCTCTTCTTGATCACTTGACACAAAGACAGGGGGACAGCTTCTTCTTTCACGTGTCAGCAGGCAGGACAGCCCATCGTCTCACAATGCCGATTTCAGCGGAAGAATTGGTCAGATTGCTGGCCTTGCTCTCGGAGGAAGAGAGTATGAAGGTAAAGCTCCCCCACCCAAAAAAAAAAAAAAAAAAAAGAGTTCACTTGGATAAATTCAGCCGGACTGTCATAATCTACATTAGGGCAAGTCCAAGATAAGGTCCCCTCAGAAGGCAAAATTTCATCTTTGCTCAATATTGACATGTTTGGTATCATTTTGAAGCTTATGAGTTGAAGTTTTGATTTCCATGGAGGAAAAAATGATGTTATGTAAATTTATGCAAATTTCAAGGGCTTCATTAGCATGAATGTGAAATTCACCGTTACGTATGGGACATTTATAAAAATTCATATTTATTCAAAGGAAAGCAAATGATATTTGATTAATATGTGAACATAGGAAGTTCATCAAGTAGTTTAACTTGTAATGAAAATTTAGGGATTATGCAAATGATTATGCAAATTAGCTCATGTCCTATCGTGAGATGTCCCATATGTAACAAATTGAGGTCATTATTTTAGGTTTTCTCTGAAATTTTTAAGGTCATTTGAATGCCCTTTTGGAAAGTTCTAATTTATTGTTTAGAGAAGTTAAATACCATAGAAAGAAGAAAAAATAGTAAAAGAAATATTTTTTATTAGGCAATTAAATAATGTTACATATGGGACAAATGCGTTACGTATGGGACATCCTCATACATATTGCATGTGAATGCATGGAGCTAGCTGGGAGGGTCTCTCAGTACACAAATGGTCAATCATCCTGAAGAAAGCATCCCAACTTTGCAGCTAGTTTTGAGTTATAGACACTTGAAACAATACATGTACTGACTGAACAATTTTCAGAAAGGGGGAGGGGGAGATGGCAAAATACACAATGAAAATCAACATCAAAGGGATGTTATAGTTTTTTGTAGAAATGGGGATTCAGTTTTCAACATTTTACAAGATGATTGGAAACCAATTATATGAATTATCAAAGAGCATACAAATCTCAGAGTAGAGGAATTCAAAGTTTATTTGATGGAGATCCAATTTGAAATGGCTGAGATATCAAAAAACAAGCAAATACAAAGTAAAATGAAGTGGTCCTAATAATAAATGTGACCCACCTTTTGTTAGGACACCATGTTTTTGGATATCTCAGCCATTTTAAAACAGATTTTTGTCATGTTGACTTTGAATTCCTCTTAGAATTGTATGCCATTTAAATATTTCATAAAAGAAGTGCTAACTATCTTGTAAAAGTTGAAATCAGAATTCCCATCTGAACCAGAACTACACAGTCCCTTTAAGTAGAGACCTCTGATTTAAAGGTACTGAAACCGAATGTTACACACAAGCAGATTGAAAAATTGCAGTTCAACTACTAGTATATTGGGTAATGTTCACCACTCAATGTAGAGCTCTAGCTACATTGTATAACACATGTATGTGATGATAATGAAGATGTTACAAGGTGTGTACTTCAAATTAGTGTTTTTTGTATCCTTTTTTTTTTGCAAGTGATAAACAAATTGTCCTTATTCAGTTTTCAGTAGTAGCCATGACAAAAATCATGGGTTTACATACTGAGATATGACTTGAATCAATGACCTGATTGCTAGACAAGACATCATCTACACAATTACTAGGGTTCCATGCAGCAGGTATTGCATATTTATTAAAATTAATATTTCTTGTGTCAAGTTTTTTATTGAAACTGAATGGCAATTGTCCTTCATCAATGGAAGTAAACACTTTACTATTCAATTTTTGGTAGTGACTATCCTGATAAAAATACAGGTCATACATACACTGTGCTCAGGTTGGTCATAAAAATAGAATATGATTACAGATTATGATTGTAAATATTTGGGGAATATTGTTCCCCTGACAATCTGGATCAGTATTTGAGTAATTTCAACTGATTCTACCTCAATTACTATGCAAAAATTTGTTTATTGGTATTTTGCAAAATTATTTTGCAAAATACCCATAAACATGGTTCTCCACACACTAAACGAATGGGGGACAAAGGGCATGCATACTCAGGTTGGTCATAAAAATATAGAAATATGATTGAATATGATTATGATGGTAAATATTTGGGTAATATTGCTACCTTGACAATCTGGATCAATATTTGAGTAGTTTCAACTGATTTTACTTCAATAATTATGCAAAATACCCATAAACATGGTTCTCCACACACTAAATGAATGGGGGACAAAGTGTCCCATACGTAACAGTCCCATACGTAACACGTCATGTCTGTCTTTAATTGGAACCTGTAATTAGAGCTTTTTGCTTCATGACACAAAACTTTACCTCTAATAATCTTGAGTGTTGTGGCTTTCATCACAGTGAGTTTATACCAACAAGTTGTAGAATAAAATACTTTCAGAGAGTTTTGAGGTTGAAAAAAATGTTCAAAAAAACAATTTTTCTGGTCCCATACGTAACGGCACACATTTTCTTTTCTAGAATATAATTGTGAAGGTCATTTTTCTCCATTTTTTACATGATTATACTTCTAGATATCAATCACCATGAGAAAGTTCAATATGATCAAAGGTCATTAAAGGACAAGTTCACCTTCATAAACATAAGGATTGAGAGAATGTAGCAATATTAGTAGAACACATCATTGAAAGTTTGAGGAAAATCAGACAATCCGTTCAAAAGTTATGAATTTTTGAAGTTTTTGTGCAGTAACCGCTGGATGAGAAGACTACTGCAGTGTATGAATAACTTAGATGTCACATGCGTACAACAATATAAGGAAAATATAAAGAGAATTTCACAAAATGCCATCTTTTGAAAAAAAGTACACATTCCCCTGACTCGTTACCGACAAATGTTATGGGTAATATTATTCCCCCTGACTTTAGAAAGAGGCAAGTCAAGAGCTCTTTTATTATGCGAAAAAAATGAAAATATGTTGAATTTTCTTTTACATTTTCTTTATACTGTCGTACGCATATGACTCACAAGCTGTAGTAGTCTCCTCATCCAGCGGTTCCAACACAAACATTTTAAAACTTCATAACTTTTGCATCGATTGTCCAATTATCCTCAAACTTTCACTGATGTGTTCTACTAATATTGTTGCATTCGCTCAATCCTTATGTTCATGAAGGTGAACTTGTCCTTTAAAGTGAAAACTAAGTTTCGGTAAGTGCTCGAGAACCCGTCTAGCACCATTTCATTTTTGCTTGCAATATACCGAAAGAGTCCACTAAGAAACTTACCTGGCTGACGCGGTTTGCCGGAATGATGAGTCGTTTTGGAGTATTTTGAGAAAAATAATAATAGTAGGAAAACCGACTTTTATTCCAGAAGGCTCCAGACTAACTCGGTCTCGGGAAAAATTCGACCCTACTTCAGACAATTCACACGCAGTAAGTGATCGCCACATTCTACTGGCCACTGCATAATACCAAATGAGGCCTAACTGAATGGACAGGAAAGTGCGTGCTAACGTAATCCTGTACAAAACAAAACAAAAATGACAGCGCGCGGTCCTCAGTTGCTGAGACGCGCGGTCTTTGGAGTTTTTGTTGTTGTTTATCAAGCGCCTTTCGGCGCACACTAATTTTGCATGCGCGCAAAAGAGGTTTTTGATGCGCGCGTTGTAACAACTCGGACCATTATACTGCGAGTAGCCAGAACACGAAGCGCTAGTTTATACACGCCACTCCCATAGGACAATCAGAGGGACAACCATTATAACTCATCCCGCCGTCAAAGCGAAGCCGAGTTATCCCCGAGTCCGAGTTTAGCCTGACCCCGTTCGGGTAAGTTCTGAGACTGAACCTTTTTGGTTAATATTTCGCATTTTCGTCGTTACCCATCGAATATCTTGTAATAACATCGTTATCCTGCACATTTCCTAAGCATACGTTCACATTTAGGAGCGAAATTTGACAACTTTTGCAGGCGTACCAGAACTTTGTTTGGGCTTTAACACTATTTTTCAGGTCATAAAAGTCTCTGAATGTCCCATACGTAACGCATGCGTTATCTTGGACTTGCCCATTACCAAAACAGAGATCTGAGAAAAAATGATGACTCAAACTACTAGTTTATAAAGTTTATAAACTAGTTTTGGTAAACATTCATATTCTTCTAACCCATCTTGCATTGGAATATATTTGGATGTGACTACTCTATTCGATTTAGGAAAAAATGGAGTCACGCTAAATTGGATGTGCTATGGCATACAGTAGTTGGGTGTTTTATAGTCACTGAATATAAACTCATGAAGATTTGTAAGCTACACTGTACATTCAAGTTGCATAGGGTGATAAGCACAATCAGGGTATGCAATCATGACTTATCTCACTTTAAAAAATTGTAACTTCTAAAAGAATGCACCAACTGACTTAAAAATTCACATGCAGCATGCTAAGACATCAGTAATCACATGTGGTAAGACAATAGCTAATTTCTTCTCATTTACTGTTAATTATTAAAGATTGATTACCAAAAAGTCCCCCAAAACCCATGTAATGCGTCAAAAAAAGCGTTTTACAACTTACGTAAAATATTGATTTGAGGTCCATATTTTAAGTCTACCCCTATGTATTTGGTATCAAATTAATGGATTTTTTTCTTGGCATTGCTTGCATGCAATAAAAAACAGTGGTTCTTTCAGCTGGAGAAAGTTATGAGGTCTGAAGTCCCGTCCTGGTAGGAGTGTAATACAGCTATACATGGAGAAACAGCTTATTTTTCTGCTTTTCCTTAAAGTACTGAAGACACACTACAATATGGTGTGCTGTTTGCCAATAAATGTTCAGCCAGTTTTGAGTTTTGAGCCATTTTCAAATGCTGAGGAAAATAAGTGCAGCCGTTTTTCAGTATTTTCAGTGAGGTATATCCTAATTTGACTACTTAAAAGAATCTTTTCCCCTTATTGAAATCCTTGTTTTTTTAGCCATGAATTGTACATATTGTAGAAATCTATTGTGTGAAAATTTGAGCAAATTTGAGCAATAAGAACTTAGTTTTTGATATTTTTACAAATTGCTGAGGAAAAAAAAGACCGATCCACGCCCATGTTATACTGCATGAAGGTCATATGATAAGTGTTCAGTGTTCATATTTCAATGCTTGTTCAATTTCTAAAGATATCATAAGCAAAAACATAGTATTTTGGCTTAATATGTCATTGTTTGAGTGTCACAGCTTGGATATCAACTCAAGTCATCATAAATCTCACATTCATTCTTCTATCTGTGTTTACAAATATGACAATGGATCCAAACACTGTGCGCACATTCAAGGTCAAACTGTACATATAATTTTTTGATGAAAAATATCATATCTTCCAAAGTACCGGCCCTAATTTCATAAAACTTTGTAATAATGGCCAGTAAATGTCTCTTACCTATTCCTGAAAGTTTTACCTCTTCACTCTTTGGCAAAAGTGAAATATGATAAAATATGTTAAAGTGGTTTTATTTGAATTCAAAATAATGCCTACAAAATTGATCATCCATTTTGAGAAGTGAAAATATGACATTTATTCATATTTTGTGATATGTCATGGCTATGTGCTGGTGGTGAATGAAAGGGATATTTATCAGGAACATCTAACAGCAATATCAGAGGAAAAAAAATTCTCCTTTTTTTAAATGAATTTTTCCAATATATTAGTCATTTCAATGTAATTCGACACCCTAATCAAAATGCTAATTTATGCACAGTTTAATGCAAACTTTTGACTCTTTCTTTACATGAAATGAAAATTTGAACACTCAGCTACAACAAACAGCAAAAAAAGCGTTTTCACCAAGTTTTTTCATTTTTTTTCCCTGTTACACAATTGCATACCCTGATTGTGCTATTGACCATAGATTCTATGAGCCATTTCAATTTGCTTCTTATCATTTTACAATGTACTTGCCTTTGCTGTAAGTGTATCCACTGACTTATGAAAAATGTAGAAATGGTCAATGAATGTGCATACGCTGCCCTCCTATGTGACCTAATCAATTTGTGATTGCTAAGAATCAACTTTGGTTTATGTGATGTCTGCTGGTATTTGATCATTTAATCTATAAACCTGAGCACCACAATCTATTAGGGCGATTATTCCAACATGTGATATGTTTGTCAGAACAGTAGTGATAATAACAGCGAGGTGAAGACATAATTGCATTGTCTCATAGTAACTTATAAATGAGATGACTACCAATAATGTGATGTACAAAACATTTAACCCGTTGAGGACAAGCTGATTTTGCTACAACATGCACTTCCCATTGACACTTACCTGAGTATACTCTGATATTGAACCAACATCCATTGTGTTGACAGGGACTTACTCTATTTGTTCAAAGTAACATGAACTCAAAGAGACATAAAGAGTATAAACACATACAGGGTATCCAGAAGCCCATCCTACTTCATACCCAACATAACTTTTAAAGAGTACCCAGTACTGAAGCAAGCAGATGAGCTCAAACTGCAGTAAACTTGAATGACATAAAGACAAAATGTGTACAAAAATTGAATGCAATTTCATAATCAAAACTGATTTCCACTTTGTATGGATGCCTGAAAAATTACCCATTCTTTGGACAGATACATTTGTGTGTATTGTTCCAACAATTTAGCAATTCTGACAAGTCTGTACATTCAAACAAGAAGAATATGAATAGAGAAAGATAAAATACCCAAGTTCAGATATGTTACCTATACAGGGAATAATTTTCCTGGTATTGCATCCCAATTTGCTACACATTTTTACACAAATGCTACACAAACTAGCATTTGTGTAGCAGTTTTCTTCCATAGTAGTCTACACGATATCATTTGAAATATTGTTCATCAGTTGAAATCGCTAATCAAATTTGAGTTTGTAAATTTTTGCAAGGAACTGATAAAGGGCAACTTTCAAAGCTTTGCAGTAAAGGAGTCACATGCTGACGGTTTAGTTTCTAGTTCCTTTGCAACTGAAAAGAGAGGGAAAAACATGTTTGATTCCAGCCTTTCATGTGACTGATTTACTTCATGGTAGAGTGTTTCCTAACAAAGGATTTCTCAGACCATCTGCATTCATGCCAGGGAACTCTTAATTTTACAGGTGACCGTCAAGGAGACACTTAAGGGTGGAGCCATGGCAGGAGCGGGTGCTGTGATTGGTGGAATGTGTGGGGGTCCTGTTGGCATAGCTGTTGGTGAGTTACTGGCCACACCCACTGATAAGCAAGCCTTGTGCACAAAGGCCCAAATTCACAAAGGTGGTTTAGATTTAGACCATGGTTTGAACTTGTACCATGGTCTAAAATAAGCATGAAATAGGCCTACCTTTTACATGCGTGTATTAATCCACGTTTGTTTACGTACATGTATGCTATCTGTCTGTCGTTTTTTATGTAGAAAATAAATTTGCATAAACCATGGTCTAAATCAAAACAGCCTTCATGAATTTGGGCCAAAAAGATTCTCTGAACAATAATGCTTAAATGACAAGTTGTCTTTGTTTTACCTTTCCTGTCATTTTTTCCCACCAGTATTTAAGATGGACCGTTCTGTCACTGAAATAAAGAAAATCAAGTGAAACGCTGTATATGACCTAATCTGGAAAGATGCAAGCTCTAATAATGTGATAAAGTATGGTAGTGAAAACTTGTACACAATGTAAATAGCAAGTAAAAATAATATGAGGTCAGAGCCCTTTACGATATGCCAATGCTTCCACAGCAATGCTGTATAATGCATTCATATGAAGAGTTGTACTTTTTTCTTCAGTTTTTCAAATTTCATGTTGTTGTTTTTTATTGATCATCGCTCAATGCCTGAAATTTCATACAGTGGCAATAGCATTTTAAACTCAGAGCTATGTTTCAACCTAGTAATTTTTAGATTAATAGTCGTGTTGGGTACAAGAAGAAAAAAAAAAACGTACAATCTTCAGCAGTATATTTATGTACTGAAGTATCTTTAGGGGATGAAGAAGTAACTGTACAACTGTTCTCAGATAATTATCAGTTAGGCCTTGGCCATTATTTTTATAATTATTGCTAATTATGGCCACTCACATTTAAGCAACCGAGAAGATTAACCGTGGTTACTGGGGGTAACAGTGAATACATTTCCTAGTCCCAATTAGATGTTGGAGTTTTTGGACACCAAGTTTCCACTCTAGTAAACAGCATTTGAACTTCAGAAGTTTTATTCATTGTATCATCTTTCTAGGTGTATATGTTGTTTTTTTACAGTTTTTCTGCTGTTGTGGAAAATGCCTGGCTTTGTGATTTGGACAGTGCATGTGTGTTTTATTATTATTTTTCCCCACTTCCTTGAGATACTGTATGTTCTTATTTCCAATGTTTCAGTGAGAATGCCTGTCTGGATGTCTCATGGTCCAATGGTTATTCAGTGCCATATTTGTACCCTCTGGCTTTGTTCAGTTTCAGTTTTCAGCTCAAGTGCAGCATTTTGTCTGGGACCATCTGTCTATAGAAGTGTTTTTATGTTTGCTCAATGCTGTGTCTTTCAACCCCTCCTTCCTCCCCCCCCCCCCCCTTGTGCCTTTCATAGTCCATTCACAACTGTGTATACATTTTATCTTGAACATTTTGTCTTGCCATTTATTTTTTTTAAATTTGGGGTGGGGGGTTGGAGTTTGCAGCAAAAACAGCAGATATCTTACCAAATATCATTCAAACATCAGTGAAACGTGCAATGTTTGTTCATGTGTAAACTTGTTTTCATGTTAGTTTGTCTGCAGTGTGTGTGTGTGTGTGCATACCTGTTGATTCTATAGCTCTCCATGTCAAGTTTAAGGCAGCAAGAAACCATTATATTTCCAAGTTTCCTTTGTGTTTTCATTTTCTTGGTGATGTGCTGTTGTATTTAATTGAAATGTCTGTCGTCAAGGGTTTGAACTAAAGTGAGAAGAACGCACTCACAAAAGACGAACAGGGTGATTGCAACCAAAGTGTAGTAGCTGGATGTATTACATACACTTGTAAGTGACACATGAGTGCTCATTCAAACATTTATATGTACACCTAATCACGTTTCCGCAATAATAGCCTTCCATGAGTCTCTTGACGGTGAAGCATTTATTCAGGGCAGTTGCAGATTAATTTGCTATCATACCGGCCCATTAGATGCAGTTTAGATTGAAACAGTAATGCAGTGCACTCATACAGCATATAATTGTACTGTGTGAAAGTAACTACTTTGTACCGGTACTAATGTAAAAGTGGATATTTTCGCGTTACTAATTTTTCGCGCTCGGCTGGTTAAGAAGAGTTTCACATTTTTTTAATTCCACAGAATCAAGACATTAACTACTGGAACATCATGTCAAGCATAAATATTTGGGTACTTTTAATTTTTGCGCTAGCTTCTGGTTGCACGAAGTGTGTGAAAATTTCAACACCACAAAAATTTCAACTTTTGCAGAACTGTATGTGAGGCACTTTACGAAAGTAAGGAGACCAAGAGAAAGGAAAATATCGGGCTACACACCAGTACAAAGGTGGATTGAACTTCTGTACTGAGTGTCTTTGCAAGAAATAGACATTAAAAGGACTGTGTCCAGATTATATTGAAAAGATCCCCAATCTTCTTTTGAACGAACTTGAACCGATAACTGGTACCATTCATACAATAATATGTGTTGGTTTCAACAGCTGAGAAAGCTTGGACCCCAAAAGACAACTTTGTTCTCTGAACCATGAGTACAGATCTTACTCACTTTAACAGATATTACAGAAATTACTAGAAATAAGATTTTCATTCAAAGAGGATCCAGACTGTGTGATGTCTTCAAATTTCTTTCTAGAACCATAGTGTTTGTAGCTTGTTGAGGTTTCAGTTCCATGTCATTTGCTTATGATGCCATTTATGCTCCCATGAAACATAACTGCGCTCTAAGCTAAACATGAATTCTACCCACAACCATAACCCTATCTCTAACCCTAATCCTTGCTTCAAACTAAACCTAAAACCCCATCACAACCCTTTCCTTAATTCCTTGGAGATAAAATACCAGAGCAATTGCCGCAGGAGCAAGTGTTGTGTCGTCACCATGGTTTTCTACATGTCATGTGTTTCTTTTGTTGGCTGATATCACATTTGCCATATGAAGTTCGAATAGGCTGTGCCTCGATAGAGTGTAACAGTTCAGCTATATTTGAACAGCCTGTCATGGCAGATCGCTATGAAAATCTCATACAAAAAAATTCTGCAGTGATTTCTCTGTATTTTCTAGCCTGAGTTGGTATGAGTTTAGGGGAATCCATTCCAAACACCCATTGCATCTACTGTGATATAGACCTTAGACCCCGATGGAAAACGTTGGACACCATGTGGTGAAACATCTTGTCCGTCTTTAGTCATTTGTTCTCACCTCGTCGTTATGCAAGTGTAACTTCTTGAAAGCAGCCTCTTGTTTTGCTTGCCAAGTGTCTCCTTTGTCAACTCTGTATGTGCAGCACTGTGATTACGACTGGAGACAGCAGTGTGCAACCTGAGAACTGTGACATTCACACTGTACCAGTACCAATAGTTGATCCACAGTACTTTACAAAGTTCGTGGTTGTTTTGTTTGTTTGTGGTTTCATTTTGTTCTTATTTTTATTTTGATACAGCATGGACATCTTTTACAGAGAAGATGGAGTGTTGCTTCTGCCTGAAGAGATTGAAACAAACCCTGCATGTATTTGCATGAGTGTTTTTTGCTTGTTGTGATAATATATGTTGCCTTCAACCATTGTAAATGAATGCTGTTCCCCCCACCCCCACCTCCTTGTTTTAGTGTTAAAGCATGAAATCATGATCTCTATTATTGTCTCAGGTTTAGCCAGATTAGTTGGCTGTTGATGGATATTGCCTTTCTTTGCATGCTCCTCTCTTAATGTGATTGTGTTATATTTATCATGGTATTTCATTTATTTATTTTTTATTTTGTGTGTAGTTTTTTTTTCCTCTGTTTTACTAATTCCTTTATCGCGAGTCACTGCACAACTTTAAATCGCCATTAACAGAGTACGAGAAGAGTTTGACACTGATGTTGATTGGTATACTAAATACTTACAGAGGTTATCCTTGGTAACTGTTAGGACACATGAGCCCTGATGTATTTGGAGCTGTCATGCCAATCTTGCATTCTTCTTCTCCTTCTTTTTTTAACTGCTGACCAGTAGTCTTGTCGTTGAAACACACTTCCAGTTTTTACTATCTTAAAGCAAAGTTAATGAAGTGAATTGAGACAAAACAAAGTTTTCCTTACATCTACATTCACTAGAGACATGGATAACTACCAATGATTTGAGTAGGATTTCTCCGTATAATTCTTTTAATTTTCATTCAGATTTAGAGCCTTGAATGTAATTATGCCTTTTCTATGGAAACAAGCAAAATAAAACTAACTTAATGATGAATTGTAAATACAGTGGCCCACAAACGGAAGCAGACCTGTTTGAATATCAACATTTTCGTATGGAATGGAAGCCTGTTGGCTGTCAAACTAAATGCACTGTTCCTTGTAGAATGTTGACATTGCTTGTGATATGCACTCAACATCTCTGTGCACACACTTTGCTGTGAAGTTCTTGTGCAGCGAATGACTTCATATTACTACTTGCATGTCGCATTGTGTTTGAATTGCATGCATCCTCCAGCTCAGAATAACCCCTTCCCCTGTTTCACTGTCTGTGTCACTAATCCCTTCAAAAACCTGTGTGTCCCTCTCTCTCAGGTGGTGCGGTAGGGGGCGCAGTTGGGGCGTGGATGACCAAGGGCAAATTCAGATCCGTGCCCGAGATCCTGCTGGCGATGAACCACGAGCAGCGGGAGGCCCTCCAGAACTACTTCCGCTCGGTTTTCTCGGATGTGGAAGCGGGGGACTTTGACAAGCTGAGCAGGCTTGTGGCGGAGAACTCATCCATCAGGCAGATGGCTCTCAATGGTCTGCGCGGATTCATCAATGACCAGTTGAAGATGCAGGTCTTGGATTGAGCATCAGCCCCAGTGAATCCTGTCTTGTTAAGACTAACTGACACGCTAAAATCACTGATTATTCCTTAATATGTCGGGAAATACTGATCATGACCATGGTGACACGTATCTTTGCATCATCACATCCTACTGGTACAGTGCAAGCCAACGCGGAGACAGCGTACCGGCTTTGCACTCTTTTAAGGCTGAATCAACTCTTCATGGTGACATTTAATGTGTACTTCAGAGCAGGAGCAGTTGCAATATCGTGGTCTGCGGCCAGTTTTTCAGTCTCCTCTGCTGTGTCTATTCTGTGGCCAAAGGTGTTCTTGCACTCTCTTCTTCTGCATCCACTCTTGTGACAGTCAGTAACCGCTGAATTTGGATGAATTTGGAATGGATGTCATCGGACCCAGTGCTGCATTACCCAGCCTGTCTGACTTCACTTACCTTTATGTGGTTCATATCTTTCAATATTGGTTATCTGCAAAGATTTTTATTTTTCTCAGTTTTTTTTTTTAAATTCAAGAGATGACATTCTTCTCCCCCACACTTTCCTCTTCTCAAACAGGCACACACACACACACACACACACACACATGCTTAAAAGAGGTCGCAATGTTGTGACTGACAGCCCAACAGAGATAAGTATCATTGACATCTCCATCTTGTCCGACCCCGCTTTTCTCTAAAATCCTCTAGGGGGCGCCCTGGGCGGTGCATACGCGAGGTGGAAGTATAGGGGAAAGCACGACATGGTGGCAGACCTCCTCCGCAATCTGGACGAGAAGCAGCGCGACGAGCTGCGGGAACAGTTTGCCGACATCGTCGCGGACTACCCCGAGGACGACGGCATGACGATGACGCGGAGGTTGGGCGAGGACGGGGAGCTCAGGGAGCGGATGAGGCTAAAGCTGAAGTCCTTCGTCACGGACACACTCAAGAGGCAGCTCATAGAGGAGTATAAGCAGAGGGGAAAAGCCGACTAGTGGTTGGAAGGTAGAGATCTAGAATGTAGGGCTGTAGGACCAACGAATAGATTTTTATGTCCTATGTCTTTTTCTTGTAGTGACAGCCATCAATCAAATACTAACAGACATTTTCTGTTGGTATTTGTTAGCCATTTTGATAATTTTTTTCACACATCACAGGGGAAACAGAGAAGTCTCATATATTGCCAGGCACTAAAAAAATCAAGTAAGTTAGCAATTTGAAAGTGTTCTTCACATGGTTCTGAAGGGCAGACTCTATGCTCTGAAATGAGTGACAACTTGGTTAGTAGAACAGAACCGGTCAAAGCATTTTTTTATGCCTCCGCCAACGAAGTGGCCGGAGGCATTATGTTTTCAGGTCGTCCGTCCGTCCGTACGTCCGTCCCGTTTTGTTTTTGTCGATATCTCAAGAACAGTGTGGTGGTTTTACATCACACTTGGTATGAGGGTATATCCTGGGGGGATAATACTTTGTTTGAATTTAAGGGTCACGGGGTCAAAGGTCAAAGGTCACAGGTTATTTTGTGAAAAAAAAGGTTGAAAATTCATGTTTTTCTCCATATCTCGCAAATGGTTCAAGGTATCTTCATGGAACTTAGTATATATGCTTGTTCCAATGGGCAGTGATTATCTAGGGAAATTGGGGGTCATGGTTCAAAGGTCAGGGGGTCAAAGGTCAAGGTGAACTCATAATATCACTACTTTTCTTATATTTATGCAATGCGTAAAGGTTTTTGGTTTTTTTTTTAACTTGATGTATGCATGTATTACCCAATACATATTCTGTGGGAAGTTTCTTGCCAAAAGGTCAAAGGTCAGAAGGTCAAAGGTCAAGTGAAAGTGCTGAATTGCACTTTTCCTCCATATCTCAAAAGTAACTCAAGGTATCATCATGAAACTTACATATTTATGCATGTTCAACCTAACAGTGATTCTCTTTGGAACTGTGAGGTCAAAGGTCAAAGGCCAGGTTTAGATAATGCTATTTTCCCATTTGATACTGAAATTATACTTTTTCTCAATACCTTGAAAATTACTCAATGCATAAACTTATAAAAGGGTCAAAAGTCAAGTAAAAATCATCAGTTCCCCAAATACCTGCACTCTGACATTTTAATCATTCATCCAATTGAACCTAGTTCTAGGAAAGTGAACATTCAGCACATTTGTGGCAAACTTGTCATTTTGATATTTTGCCAATTGTGTGAAACTGTCATCACACATTGTCAAGACATTGTACTATAGACCTATTAGGAGAACCATGCACTATGGCGGAGGCATATCAGTCGCCGTAGCGATATATCTAGTTTTTTTAAGTTTCGACTCCTGTTGAAGCTGTTGATGTGGAAGAGAGAGAAAGGCGGTCTCAATGTTTTTGACCAGTCAAGGGTAATACCAGAATCAGTTATCTACAGGTGTTAATATGATGCACCGGAAGAAAGGATGGGATCAAAATTTATGTAGCAATTATTATGAAAGGTTAGATTAATCTGAAATTTGAAATGCTTTGTCATTACATCCTGTTCTTTCATTCTGCCAGAGTGAGAGGTCTATCTCTTGAGTCAGGCAAACTTACTTACTGTACGGTGTCCAATACCTTGAATTTAAGGCAAGCATGTTCACCATGTTGGCCATTCTCTACGCACATCCGTCTCTCGAAAGCAGGGCCAGATGGCATTTTTGAGTAAGGGTAGACACCGTTCTACGCAAAGAATTAGGTCACAACATACCTGAGGAGCAGATACTCATAGTCATTGTCATCATTAGACTCTCAGAAGAGAACTCTCATCATTATAGGACGTATGAAACTGCATCACCGAACCATAGGGAATCGTGCTCTAAAGATGCAGTGTTTCACAGGGTCAAAAACATATTTAGTTAAAGAATTTCTACCTACACTTGTACTTTTTATTTTAAGTAGGGAAGAAGAGATCAATGCATACAAGCCCCCCAAAATAGGCCCTTCGCAAAACTTACAAGTCTATTATACTTTCTTCCACTTCCACTCCTTCTGTTTTTGGTCAGTAATTGGCTGAAAATTGAAATTTTGTCATATCATGCGCTACGTCTTTCCCCCACTTCTTTGTTTGTTGATAAATTGCCATATTTCAATCAACTCAGCTTGATTTATCTGATAAGGAAAGGAAACTAAACTGCCAGCATTCTTGTTATTTGTTATTACAAAAATTGCTTGTTTTCAAAAACTTTAAGTTTAAATGTACATGTAATGTATTATTTTATTGATTTTTTTTATTTATTATTATTATTTTTTTTTTTTGGTAATGTGTCTAATCAGAATTATCCACATCATTGGACTTCAATTTACAGAAAAATTCCAAAATTCCATACAGCAAGGTTTCATCATGTATTACATATTTTTGGAATATAGATGGATGATTATGCGCATAACGCGTTGGAAGAGTACAGCTTGTAGTAATACATGCCAACCCTGTTATAACAAACAAGGGTATGATATGATTTTGGTAGAACAAGAGGATTTGTCCATGTAAATGCCATTATTTCCTCATTTGCAAAGTCCATTTTTTTTTTAATGAGAATTCATTATCACAAGTAAATTCTTGCAGCCCCCACTGTGTCGCTATAACAAGCTTCACCTGTACATCAAACTGCCAAACACTGCCTATGACGAAATGACATTCAGTCTTAAGTTTTCTATTGGTCCCTGTCTGAGGGCCTAAGTTTTGTTTGAAAAAATGTGAAGCTAGGTACAATGTTTTCTTAAATGTTTAAAGATTTGTGTCATCCAAAACTTAGAAACAAAGTGAAATGCATTGGTCAGGTTGAACATGAGTGTGATTAACTTACAGTTTTATTGCTCTAGCACCAATCTCCATGGTCACATATAGCTAAATTCTTTGTCATGTACACTTGCCCTTTTACATATTCATGAATTCAGGATATCTCATGTATAAAACTTGGCATGTAGAACACTGGGAATATAATGCATACAGACCTGTAGTCATTTTTTTTTTTTTCACACAAGAGTTATGGATGTGAATACAATGTATTTCTCTCTCCCCACTCTATGGTAGATATTTAGTAGTTTGTGCCATGTTTACATATATAGGTTTCAGGTTTCTCTTCTATTTCTCTCTTATTTCTTATTTTACTATGCCTCTCTTAGTAGTACAAGAGGATTTCAATATCTCTGTGACATTTTATTAAATGCTTGCCAGTATTTAACCTGTGTGTTTCATGTGTGTATGTGTGTGTGTGCCTAAGAGGTGTATTGCTAAAAACTGGAACAAGAACAGGAGTGGAAACAGATCTCAGAAAAAACAGAAAAACTAGTGGAATGATTATAAGAGTGTAAACACCAATCCTTAGAAACCAATACAGAGCATAGTTAGTTTGTTCGTATGTATGAGTCCTAAGTGATTTATCGAAAAATAAGAATTGGAATTGTTTGTCAGCATTGCATTGTTATTGTACCACATGGCGGCGTCAGATTCAAGCAGTTGGTAAGGGTTTGCTTTTACTTTAGCTGTTTTGAGGTGGTCTTGTGTATGTATCGTTCGTAAAGGCGGTATCGGTGCACACTTACTTTATTTGGCTGATGCTTCAAGAACCAAATACAAGAACAAAAGGGTTTATTTGTATCTATTGCCATTTGTAGATAAGTATATTTTCTCTGCTGAAAACTTCATGACAGACATAACAAAAATATTTGTCTGTCAAAGACTGTGAAGAAATAATGCAATTTAGTTTTGAGGCTACCATATACAAGTATGTACATGTGTATGTAGAACACAGTTCTAGAATACATTTAGGTAAAAAGATTAGAGAAAGAGAATGGTCTCTTTGAAATGTATCATAGCAAAGAAAAGGATAGTGAAATTTGATAATATTTCATGACATGTGTACGACTTTGAGTACTGTAAGAAGTAGAATGTACTTAATGCTTATTGATCTCCAAAGATGGCTTGTCTAATATTTAACACACCATTTCCATCGGGTACGTAATGATTTTCCAACATTTGCCCAAGGATTTTCCTCTTTATTTTCCATATGCTTCTATGAAACGAGAAACAAGTTCCTTTCATACGCCACATTTTTTCCTTAGACTACCACAAGTGCCTGTAATAAAATTGAACAGATATATGAAAATACCTGCGTTTATTTTGTATGAAGAGGAGGACATTTTTGGCATACTTAGAAATTACTCGCATGATTTTGATGAAGGCAATACATGGTGATCAAATAATGTAAACTGCTAAGTAGGTTTCTTCTGAAGGTTATGGGTAAGTTGCTCTAGAACTGCAATAATAGTATTTCTAGTGAAATTTCAAAAAGGAAACAGCTCGTTATTAACTTACTATCATTGAAACAAACTTGTGCATTTCAGACACATTGTTTGTTACATGATTTTTAACATTTTTTTTCCCCCAGTGCTCTTTTTCATGTGACCTGGTACAGCAGTGACAGATTGTAGTTGTGAAATCACATTATTGGTGTATGTGATATTAAATGCACATACCAATGAAAAGAAGATAACTTTTATGGTACGATTTTGTTTGTGAAACTGTCAATATTGATGCCTTGTTTGTGGAGATATTTGTGTAACACAAATGTCATCATGCATTTGAATTTTGAATGGCAGTTGTGACACAATATGATTTCGAATGATTAGTGGAGTCTCTTGCACAGGATGTTCCATTGATGTAAGCAACTGACATCATGATTTGAGCTACTGTAGTATAATTCTGTTGTGTAGTGCCATTGGCATATATCAAATGTCAGAATTATCTTATTTGGACTGATAATGACTAACGTAATGTAATAATTGCCCATATGCAGAAAAGCCTTGTATCAAATAAGCTGTCCTAGTTAATTAGTTACGCACTCAGTGTCTGTTAGAGGTTTCGTGTCATTGCTCTTGCGACAATTGCTCCCATGAAATATGTAGACATGAAGCCAAACATTAATTCTACCCTCAAACATAACCCTACCCCAAATCCTAATCCTCACATCAAACCGGGACTAAAACCCTATCACAACCCTTATCCTAAACATAAGTCCTTTGAGAAAATAAGACTGAAGCAATCGTCGCAGGAGAAAATGTCATGCCTCCCTGATAGATACACAGAATCTATTGTGTTGGGTTTAATATGTGCTCCATATAGTTTGTTTGTCTAGCCAGTGGAAGAGGAGCCTAAAATAAAGCATTGTACAAAAAGGAAGGACAACTCTGGTGGTGTTATGATTATTAGTTTTGTATCTTCATTGTCAAGTACAAGATAATGTAGTGTAAAGTACCATCAAAACTGGAACGTGATGCATCTATTCAAGATTGTGAGAGATGTATAGTGTACATGTACATGATAATTATGATGACAATTCACAGCATTTGTATGGCGTAGTATGCATGTTTTTATCTGATTTTAAAAAAAAAAATCAAAGGCACAGACTCCGAGTTAGTAAGTGAATGTCTGCTGAAAAATGTGAGCCTTGAGTGAAGCTCTGAAGTGCTTCAAAGTGTCAATTTCATAGAGAAATGACAAGAGGGAGTTCTGTAGGTGAGGAGTGATAGAGGAAAATGCCTGGTCTTCATATCACTCAACACACCAGGGCCCTGTTTTATCAAAAGATATACAGTGGACTCCCATTATAACAGAGTCCTCGGGACAGGCAGTTTTCTTTCATTTTATCAAAATTTTGTTATAACCGAACAAATGAACAATAATAAACATGGCGCAGATATTCTTGCGGCCTGAATTTTTTCTTCGTTGTAACCGGAATTTTGTTTTAACCGTGTTCGTTATGACAGGAGTGCACTGTAATTAGATTTCCTTACCACACAGGCTGCCATAGACTTACTACAATAGAAATCAACTACATGGTGTATATAATCAATTATAACTCTTCATAAAACAGGGCCCTGGAGAGTAAGACCACATGAACAAATGTAGACATTTCTCTTACACTCTCACTACTACTATTCTACTGTAGACTCTTGTCATGAGGAAAACCACATTCTTTATTATAACCAAATCTCATGAGAAAAGCGATTCTTAAGTTCTGGAAGTTGCGAATTTGTTAATTTCATTGATTCGTTGCCACATCTCATGAAATTTTCATTTATTTTATAAAACAACTAATTCCCCCATCTTATCGAATTAATTACAAGAGTCTACCGTAGCATAGTAACCTTGATCTCTGTTGAAAGACAGCTCCAAAATACGTCTCTGAGATTGATTTCCTTACTCTAGAATCATGTACTGTTATCCTTGTAGATCTAATACTATATTTTTGAACTTCATGTACTCTACATGTAAGATGATTGTCAATTGTTTTTCCTGCCATATGTCGTATTGTATGCTGATATGAAACAAAAATAAATATTCCACATTTTCTATTAAGATGCCAGTTTATACTTGTCTTATACATTTTACTGACCTTAGAAATTATTTGTTTGTTCTGGAATTGTTTCTGACTAGGATATAATGAATGGGGAACCACTGATACAATATTCAAGGCATACATGTACATACAATACACACACACACACACACACACACACACACACATATACATATATATATATATATAAATGTTCATCTTGGAACTTTCCACATGTTGGACTTCGAATGTTATGAAAAGAATGAGTCCCGAATACGCCATTGTAGATCCAACAAGAAGGTTTTTATATACACACACAAAAAAAACCCTTGTGAATAAAAACCTTGTTGGATCTACAAATGGCATATTCGAGATTCCTTCTTCTTTAAATATATATATATATATATATATATATATATATATATATATATATACATATATATATATGTGTGTGTGTGTGTGTGTGTGTATATAGATTAAATACTGTATGCCCCCCCCCAAAAAAAAAAAAAAAAAAAAATGACAACGGTACCCTCCGCAATGATAACTTTAAAAATAGGGAATCAGTCCAAATACAATTTCAGGGTATGAAACTATAACTCATTGCCCACATCTTACAGAAAACCCCATTTGATTTGCTTCAGTGATCAAAGAGGAATTTTGTAGAGCATGTAGGAAATCTCTTCCCTCCAAGTTATTGTGTTCACACATTAATTTGCATTTCCAAGAGCATCCAAGTGCTAAACTTTGAAGAATCAAACTCATGCCATGCTTTACAACAATCCACATTTCTCTGTGACCGCTTAACCAAATTGAATGGGGTTTTCTGCAAAATAGAGCTAAGATGTTATATTTTAAGGCTCTGAAGTAGCATTCAGATAGTTAAATCATATTGAGTGTCATCAGTGCAAAAAGTGGATTGTAATTTTTTGGGGGGACATACTGTATAGTATATTTTGTAACACACGAGGTTCTTTCACTTGTAGCTAATGCCTTCACAGAAATGCCCTGCATATGTCATTGAACAATGAGGGCACAATAGCCTGGTTGTAATCTATGTCTGCAGTAAAAAAACAAAATAAACTAAAGCAAGCAAAAACAAGATTAAAATGCTTTTTTTTTTAAATATAAGACTTGGCGATGGGCTTAAAATTTTTGTAAGAAAGATAACTTGGTGTCAGTATTTTGGAAAAACCTCAAAAACAGACAGATTTGCATGTGTACAAGTGAAAAACTCGCTTTTTTATTATTGATAATTGCTTTATGTTGAATTTTTACATTTCCTATAATACACACACAAAACTGATATTTGCATTTCAAAGAAGAAAAATAGATTAGGGCCTATTGTTTCTTTTTACATTTTAGTGAATACATGATTTGCTGATCTGCAGCTGGGTCTAATTTCATGAAAGATGATGGGATAGCAATTCTTGCTAGAATTACAACTTCTCGCAGCAGCAGTCAGTCAGTCGGTCAGTCAGAGAGCAGGATTCTTGTCAATACGTGACCACTTGCCACTGCAGCTTGTTGCTATCATAACAATTCTATAAAAATGAGTCCAGGGTCCCATTTCATAAAAGATGTTAGGATAGCAATTCTTGCTGGAACGGCAACTTCCAATAGCAACATCCAACCAGAAGTGTCAATGTTTTTGAAATCGGGCCCAGATGTTTTTTGTACAATTTATTGTTGGCGACCTATATGCACCTGAGGTAATACAACAGGTAAATGTCCATCAAAGCAACCAACCAAAGATTAAACAAATTTGTAAAAAAAAAAAAACAAAACCAAACAAACTTGGAAAAAAAACTTGCATACGTTGTAATTATTGGTCATATACAGTTGTACTAAGTAATCACGGATGAAATGGTATAGAAAATGTATTCCATATAATTATATACACGTACATGTTGATAGAAGAGCAATCGCAAAATGAGTTCTCTCCATTCTTGTTAAGTTGAGATATTGCGATAAAAGCTTCTAAATATCAAAGAAAATTACAAGAAAATATTGGATATCTTTAATCATAACATATTCCCTGTTATTCTACAAATGAAGTATCACTGGAAAGGTTTTATTTTGCTCTATCCGATGATAAACTTATTTCAAAATGTTTAAAATGGTACTTTTAGCCCATTTTGTGATCAAACTGTCCATGTTCATACCCAGGAAACAGAATTTTACAAAGATTTTCTGAGATCAAGAGACTCTACATTTATCTTGAGCAAGATTACAAAAGAAAAAAAGAGAGAATAGAACACGTGCAACTCCTGTGATATCAGTGTTAGAGGATGATTTGTCATTGAAATGCATGTGTATGGAAAGAGTGACATGAATTGAAATGTGCTTTTCATGTACTTAAATCTTTCGGGCGGTGTCATGGAACCTATGTATAAATTTGCACATTATTACTGTGAAGAGATTCCTCTCCTGTAACACCTCCCTGGCTAAGCGCAGGTTCTAGACGTTGCTTTTTGGTGGGTTTTTTTTTTTTCTTCTTCTTCTTCTTCTTCTTCTTCTTCTTCTTCTTCTTCTTCTTCTTCTTCTTCTTCTTCTTCTTCTTCTTCTTCTTCTTCTTAGCGCTGGACTAACCTGGGAGCGGGAAGCGTTTTTTTTTTAAGACGGCACAGATTGGGGCATGGCGCGTGTTAAACCTATGGGAAAAAAACGTTGGGTTAGGGTTTTTGGTTAGGGTTAGGGTTAGGGTTAGGGTTTGATGGTTAGGGTTAGGGTTTGATGGTTAGGGTTAGGATTAGGATTAGGGTTAGGTTTAGGGATAGGGTCCCCGATAGATTTTTAGTTTCCCCAATCTGTGCCGTCTAAAAAAAACACGCGAGCGGGAAGAGGGAAATTCCCTCCGTAACCCGGAAGTGTAACTAGTGTTTTGTTGTCGCTAGCGGAACATGTGCGTGTGCCCCGACGCATAGCGACTGTACCTCCCAGGGACGTCCCTGCCTGACCCGCGCCCTTCGCCGAAGTCCGATCCTCTGGATTCTATAGTCTTACTGGGTTGTTTGGGTAAGTGTTTGTCACACAATTTATTTGCTACGCCCTATTTCAGTGAAATTTGTAAGTATAGCCTAATTAGTGTACCTGTTATGCCAATAGAGTGAACAACTAGTAGCGAGCCAACTGAGCTGTCCGGCATTGATTCACAAGGGTGGCTCGATCCTCGATTCATATTATACGTACGACGCTCCGCCACTTGTAACTAGTAACGCGTTCGTAGGCTCCTAGGCCTACACAACGGGATCGGGAGAGCTTCGGACGGCGTGTTGTGGTGATGAGGCTACGGTAATTCAATAAATAACTGCACTTTGGGTAGGCCTATAGACATGATAGACTAACTATCTATTGTTAGGGCCTAATTGTCGGCATCATGATCGACGTAAATCAAATGTTGTCAGGTTGTTTTCAACACTACTCACTAGTCACTGCACTATGATAGTCTACTACACGTAGTACTACAAATACAATAGATCTAGTAGATCTAGACCCTCTCTACGCAACAGGGGCCGTATTCTGAGAGCTAATTAAGTGTCTGATTAGCACTTGATTAATTACCGAATTGGTATTCTGAGAGCATGATTAAGTAGGGGGTATATTAACTACCATAGCAACAAGCGTTTTGGCGGGAAGGACCTACGCGGTTGCGCGTATCAATGCGCGTGCACCTCTGGGAGGACTTAATCACAGAGTTAATTACGAATCGGTATTCTGAGGGTGTAATTAAGTATGGAAGTTAATGGGAAACTTAATGATACCAAAGAGTGTCATTAACTACTCCGATATCACGCATTACATCGTATTTTCTCTGCCACAACAATGCTTACCGTCTTCGGTAACCGAGGAGCGGTTGAATCTTGTTATCATGGTATCCGTGGAATTCAGAGAAAAAAAGAAATTTATATTGCCGATCTTCGAGGAATTTGTCATTTTATGTGAGTAAAGAGGTTGAGATATTCGCGTGCGTAGGTGAGGGGTTGTAATCAAATACCGAAGTGTGCGCACGGAGCTCTTGGGTTGTAATTACAGGGGGCGTGCAGGAGCGCGCATTGAGGGCATATTTGCGCGTGTAATCATCATTTTGGCTTCTAACAACGCGTCTGATTGGATGGAATAACAATTAGATGGGAGGGACCTAAGATAATTACAGGGGACTTAATCATACCTTAATTACGTCCTCAGAATACCAATTTTGCCCATGATTAAGGGCCTATAATAACTTCACGACTTAATCACGAAGTTAATTACAGACTTAATTACGACCTCAGAATACCACCCCAGTGCGTTTTCTACATGTTCTACTAACAACTGAAAGATCCGTCTGTCCGGAGGAGTCTTTCTTTTTTTTTTTTTTTTAAACGTTATCACTCTCCTCCGGAGACAATTGAGGGGATCCATGAAGCCAGACGCAGTCTTCGCAGAACATATCCCCGACGACCAGATACAAACCGATCTTTCGGTCAATGCGTTTTCTAGATATCTTCTTCTTCTTCTTCTTCCAGTCTGGTACAGTCCGCCTCTGGCGTATTATCGTACCTTGTGCTTGTCAAGTGCTGGGTGTACAGTGTGCAGGTAAAAATCCTCTACAAAAATTTCTATGTGCAGCTAAAAAACAAGATGAGAGCTCATCGGAGCTTTACAAGTTGCACCTCCTTCTTGAAGCTCTCCAAGGAGGTGCAGCTAATGGTGGAAGGTGGTAGGGAATTCCACAGACGAATAGCATCTGGATAGAACGTGGACTGAAACAAGTGAGTTCTGGCAAATGGAACTTGGAGCTTATATGGGTTTCCACGTGTTGACGGTCCTGCAACTGGTATGAAGTAGGTGACTGGAAGATCTACCAGACCATTAAGAATGCTATACATCATGTAGACTCTTTGCTGTGCTCTCCTTTCTTGAAGAGTGCCCCACTGTAGTTTATTGAGCATGGCAGTAACACTACTTTCTCTGTGGTAGTCACCTAGGATGAAACGTGCACATCGGCGTTGCACCATCTCCAGTTTCCTGATGTTCTCTTGTGAGGATGGGTCCCAGACTGCCGAGGCATATTCCAACACAGGGCGAACTAGGGTCTTGTATAGTAATGCCTTTGTCTTTGGTGGGCAGGCTCTCACATTTCTCTGCAAGAAGCCCCGTACTGAGTTGGCTTTCTTGGTGGTGGCATTTACATGGTGATTCCATTTCATGTTGTTTTGGATGTTAAAGTGAAAACTAAGTTTCGGTAAGTGCTCGAGAACCCGTCTAGCACCATTTCATTTTTGCTTGCAATATACCGAAAGAGTCCACTAAGAAACTTACCTGGCTGACGCGGTTTGCCGGAATGATGAGTCGTTTTGGAGTATTTTGAGAAAAATAATAATAGTAGGAAAACCGACTTTTATTCCAGAAGGCTCCAGACTAACTCGGGCTCGGGAAAAATTCGACCCTACTTCAGACAATTCACACGCAGTAAGTGATCGCCACATTCTACTGGCCACTGCATAATACCAAATGAGGCCTAACTGAATGGACAGGAAAGTGCGTGCTAACGTAATCCTGTACAAAACAAAACAAAAATGACAGCGCGCGGTCCTCAGTTGCTGAGACGCGCGGTCTTTGGAGTTTTTGTTGTTTATCAAGCGCCTTTCGGCGCACACTAATTTTGCATGCGCGCAAAAGAGGTTTTTGATGCGCGCGTTGTAACAACTCGGACCATTACTGCGAGTAGCCAGAACACGAAGCGCTAGTTTATACAGGCCGCTCCCATAGGACAACACTGTACAATCAGAGGGACAACCATTATAACTCACCCCGCCGTCAAAGCGAAGCCGAGTTATCCCCGAGTCCGAGTTTAGCCTGACCCCGTTCGGGTAAGTTCTGAGACTGAACCTTTTTGGTTAATATTTCGCATTTTCGTCGTTACCCATCGAATATCTTGTAATAACATCGTTATCCTGCACATTTCCTAAGCATACGTTCACATTTGGGAGCGAAATTTGACAACTTTTGCAGGCGTACCAGAACTTTGTTTGGGCTTTAACCCCCAAGTACTTTGCAGTTTCTGAGACTTGTAGACGCTCTCCATGAATGAAGTATGGAAAGGAGGTTCTGGATGATGCTCTTTTATTATCTTGTGAAGTTGTGATGATCTTGCTTTAATTTATTCAGTAAACAAACTAAAATTAGTAAGAATAGGTACGACTGGTACCTCAGGGATCACAAGCATGAAATTGATGTATTTATTTATCCACTTTAATGTTCGATGAGAGGACAGTCTAAATAGTATCCAGTAACTATCAGCAATATAGAGCTCGTCTGTCTTGGTGCAGTTAATCCACCAAATGCTAATATTAAATAATGCCAATAACAGTTGCATGTATTTACAGGGCAGGGGGTTGGGTAACTGCGACCATAGCCTGAACGCGAAGCGAAACACGAAACAGCTCATATAACTGCATGTGTACAGCAGAGGAGCTCAATAGGGTTAGGGCTGGGACGAAGTTGTACTAGTTAACTACATTACCAAAGCCCATAGTTTGATGATGTATCATTGTTGATAACAAAGCCATGATATGATCTCGTCTTAGCTATTAATGAGAACTTCCCATTTGCCCTTTGGCTTTGCCAAAACTTGAATTAAATAAGAGTTTTACAGAGAATTAGATTGTGATGATTTGTAAGAATTACCAAGATATGAGGGTATCCATTATATAAAAGTAAGGGTGGAAAGCTAGGGATCCTCTAGTCCACTCGTTTGGCATGATCACATGTTTGAAAACTGCTTTTAGACACTCTTTCTTGTAGCACTGACATCTAAAAAAAAAAAAAAGGCCAAAGTTCAACCGTGTGCAATATAGGTTTCTACATGTAGCAGGCGGTCAAATTTTGGACGGCGTTATGGTCGAATCATGGGCGGCTTGCATTATCATATGACTCTGCTTTCATTTAGCATTTAACTGAATTGCAAAGTTTGTGGCACTAGTAGTTTGTGTTGATGTATTGATTGATGAGTTATTGTATATTATTAACCATGTCACTGTATGACAAAAGAAGATCTGATGAACTAATGTTTGTGAAATCTTCCTGTGTGCTTTGATCAATCAGTTGTCTGAACCTGCTAGTTGAACTGTTTGCTGACTGAAGATGTCTGCCAAGTTTGCCGAACACGCCGTTGTGCCCGACGTCATTGACCAGGCACCTGCTGCTGTCGCTGAGGTCAGCTGGTCGAGTGGGGTCAAGTGTGAGCTTGGAAACGTTCTCACTCCAACAGCAGTAAGTAATGAAGTTAAACTCAAACAGCCATACCACCAAATTCATCTCTAAATTTTCCCAAAATTACACCTTTGTGCAATGTCCTAGAAGGCATGTGGGCTCATAGTTGTAGAACCGGTTTTTATAATTTTTTTTAGCACTGTCTGGAGGAACTATTTAGCTGTCACAAAGAATGCAGATCTAATCTTTGTCGTGGGCTGAATGAAACTCGTTGAAAAAAAAGGCATTTTTCCCAGTACAGTTGAACCTCTCTTATCCAGCCTCCCTTTATCCGGATCTCTCTATTATACGGACGCAATCTCGCCGTGATCTTTTTTTTTTAATTTTTATAATTACGGGAGGAAAGGGGGATTCCCAACTCCTTGAGAACTCCTACACAAACACATATGAATTACATATTACTTCCAACATTATTAACATACATTACATCAAATTTCCTTCCAAATTGCTTACCTTCAGACATTTTAACATCCCCAAACATTCCCAAATCATCGCAAGAACATGGACAGATTATGCGCTCGCGTCCTCTCATATCGCATTGCCACATATAGGTCCATACACAGCCGTCGATATGACTAGATAGACATGCATTGTTTTGAGTCATTGGCTGAGCAACGAATGATATTGAACACTCAAAAATTGCTCACACACAGTACACACACAAAGAGAGAGAGGGAGACCATCTAACAATGGCGACCTACAGTCGACTTTGCCGAGCCGTGATGATCGAATTTTGAAGCGTACTGCGTAGTTTCGTCGACTCGTACTGTTTATTTTCAAGATCTACTTGATACATTTCTTGATAATTATTTAGGTAAATCATCCCAAGAATTTATAAAAGAATATGATTTCATTCTTGCAAACACGAACCTCTATTTTGGGGTCTGTTACTGAGTGTAACAATGAAAAGGTTGCAGTATACACATTACTACATGTGGTACTACAATGGGCTACATCAGTGCATGTGTATGTATATGTACATGTATAAAGCATTGAGTCTCCCGTATCCGGCCAAATCCCTTATCCGGATGAGCCGCGGTCCCGACTTGTCCGGATACGAGAGGTTCAACTGCATCATGTTTTGCGCCACAAAATTTCTTCCTACGGTTCACCTACAGTCCTCACTATTCAGATCAAACTGTTTAAGAGTGCAGTCTTTAATACTGCCTCAGAAATCATAGAATCATTTTCATCCAATGGATATCAGGTTTCTAGCACCTTCCCTGACAGAAGGGCACTAAGGCTGATTGCCCATGAAGCTTATGGCCAATTTAAATTCTAGTGTTACGTTAATTTAGTGGTTCAAATATGCATCAATGTGATCCCTACCTTCTACAAAAGCTGGTAATTTGGAACCTATTTAGTGGAGGTATGCAGAGATGCCAACTATCACTTTTTTGTAATATTTTTTACTGCCTCTTGGCAAAAATACTGCAGGTTTCGTGGAAAATACTTTTATCCTGGAATTGCATACACTGTAGCTACACATGTCTATTTCAGGGAAAGTGAAATACTGTTTTAAAAAAAGAATACTCCTTTTCAGCCCTGCTAATGCTGTTAACAAGGTTAAAATCCCTGGGGAGGAGACCGACAGATCATATCTTCCTCTAACCTAGAACTGATTGTATTCTCCAACTGGATTTTCAGCTTGAGTAATTCTAGGCTTTTGCCAAGGCCCTCTCGCAGAGTGGTGGCGGGCTAATGGAGGCGAATGAAGGGCAAGTCCAAGATAAGGTCCCCTCAGAAGGCAGAATTTCATCTTTGCTCAATATTGACATGCTTGGTATCATTTTGAAGCTTATGAGTTGAAGTTTTGATTTCCGTGGAAGAAAAAATGATATTATGTAAATTTATGCAAATTTCAAGGGCTTCATTTACATAAATGTGAAACACAGTGTTACGTATGGGACATTTATAAAAATTCATATTAATTCAAAGGAAAGCAAATGATATTTGATTAATATGTGGACATAAGAAGTTCATCACATAGTTTAACTTGGTATGACAATTTAGGGATTATGCAAATGATTATGCAAATTAGCTCGTGTCCTATCATGAGATGTCCCATACGTAACAAAATGAGGTCATTTTTTTAGGTTTTCTCTGAAATTGCTAAGGTTATTTTAATGCCCTTTTGGAAAGTTCTAATTTATTGTTTAGAGAAATTAAATACCAGAGAAAAAAGAAAAAAAAGTAAAAGAAATATTTTTTATTAGGCATTGAAATAATGTTACGTATGGGACAAATGCGTTACGTATGGGACATCCTCATACATATTGCATGTGAATGCATGTAGCTAGCTGGGAAGGTCTCTCAGTACACAAATGGTCAATCATCCTGAAGAAAACATCCCAACATTGCAGCTACTTTTTTGAGTTATAGACACTTGAAACAATACATGAACTTGACTGAACAATTTTCAGAAAGGGGGAGGGGGAAATGGCAAAATACACAATGAAAAATCAGCATCAAAGGGATGGTATAGTTTTTTTTTGTAGAAATGGGGATTCAGTTTTCAACATTTAAAGAGATGATTGGAAACCAATTATTGAATTACTTAAGAGCTTAAAATCCTAAGACTAGAGGAATTCAAAGTTTATGTGATGGAGATCCAATTTGAAATGGTTGTGATATAGTATAGAAAAAAAAAGTAAAATGATTTTTTTTTTTTTAATTGCAAGTGATGCACAAATTTTCCGTATTCAGTTTTCAGTAGTAGCCACACAACAAACTTCATGGGTATACATATACTGAGGTGTGACTCGAATCAATGACCTGACTGCTAGACAGACATCATATATCCACTCGATCACTGGGGTTCCACGCAGCAGGTATTGCTTATTCATTAAACTAATAATATCTCTTGTGTCAAGTTGTTTTTTATTGAAACTAAACGGCAAACTGCCCTTCATCAATGGAAGTAAACACTTTAAACTATTCAATTTTTCAGTAGTAACTATCCTGATAGAAATAGGGCATACATACTCAGGTTGGTCATAAAAAATATAGAATATGATTGAATGTGATTATGATGGTAAATATCTGGGGAATATTGTTCCCTTGTCAATCTGGATCAGTATTTAAGTAATTTCAACTGATTCCACCTCAATAATTATGCAAAAATTTGTTTATGGGTATTTTGCAAAATTGTTTTGCAAAATACCCATAAACATGGTTCTTCACACACTAAACGAATGGGGGACAAAGGGCATGCATACCCAGGTTGGTCATAAAAATATAAAAATATGATTGAATATAATTATGATGGTGAATATTTGGGGAATATTGTTTCCTTGACAATTTGAATCAGTATTTGAGTAGTTTCTACTGATTTTACTTCAATAATTATGCAAAATACCCATAAACATGGTTCTTCACACACTAAATGAATGGGGGACAAACTGTCCCATACGTAACACGTCATGTCTGTCTTTAATTAGAACCTGTAATTAGAGCTTTTTGCCTAATGACATGAAACTTACATGTGATAATCTTGAGTGTTGTGACTTTCATCACAGTGAGTTACAAGTTGTAGAATGATATACTTTCAGAGAGTTTTGAGGTTGAAAAAAATGTTCAAAAAAACAAAATTTTTCTGGTCCCATACGTAACAGCACATATTTTCTCTTCTAGAATATAATTGTCCGGGTCGTTTTTCTCAATTTTTTACATGATTATACTTCTTCTAGATATCAATCACCATGATGAAGTTCAATATGATCAAAGGCCATTAACACTATTTTTCAGGTCATAAAAGTCTCTGAATGTCCCATACGTAACGTGCGCGTTATCTTGGACTTGCCCTGAAGCAAGCCCGGCCAAGCAGTACAGCACGATGGGCATTTGAGATCCGATTTGCATCCTTATGTTATAGCCATCACTCAGTGAGAGGGCCTTGTCGAAAGGCTAGAGTAGTTCCTGCTCCGCTTTCACCCTTTCACAGTCCTCCACTCCTTTCAGCTCTTTCTCGATCTCTCTCTTCCTTTGCTCACATACACATTTTGCCTCCATGAACTTTTGTAATTCACTTCCTTTGAGAACCCAATGATTCACAGACACGCATGAGCTTCTCGAACGCTATCTTAAATTCTCATGTAGTTACTCTGCTCACATAAAGAGCAGAAGGACAGACTTGTCGAAAAGAGTGGACTCCCAAGTCTAGGTAGAGTGGAATCAGGAGAGCAGGACAGCAGGATTCCTTGAGATGCTAACAAAGGTCAGAGGTCACTGACACAATGTGACCCTGAACTTCTGCTATGAAGGAGTGTTTTTTTCTTTTTTCTTTTTCTTTTTTGATTGAGCAGCTCTGCTATGTATTCATTTCCGAACATGTCTAGTGTGTGTTTGTTTGTTGCATGCATTGTCGGTACGTACTACAGTAAAGCACAATATTTTTGCAGCATGAAATTTTCGCAAATTGGAGCTGCCGACCTTTTTCGCTGCATGAAATTTTTGTGAGTTGCCTCTAGCATTTGATACGTATAGTGTAGACAAGAACTTTCACATGCATTTTAATTTTGCGAATCTTGGCTCTCGCAAAATTAAAATGCACGCGAACATTCCTCGTTTTACAGTTTGTGAAGTTTCTTTTCCTGGACCACGTCATTCCTGTATCTCCCTACTGTGCCATTCAATTTCCAATGATATTGGAATATTAGTTTCCAATTATTGCCAGTAATTATGGCATATGCTTTAGTGAGGAGTCCAGGCTGACAATACCAGAAACCTCCAGAGTACTGACAGTCTCTTACTTATGTGCAATGTTTTGTCATGCCATGATTCCTTACCAGGTCAAAGATGTGCCGACAGTGACCTGGCCAGCTGAAGATGGCGCTTTCTACACTGTCATCATGACGGATCCCGACGCTCCCAGTCGGCAGAATCCCAAAGCCCGGGAGTGGAGGCACTGGCTGGTGGTCAATGTTCGGGGAAACGACATCAGCAAGGGCCTCCTGGTGGCGCCCTATGTTGGTTCGGGTCCTCCGAAGGACACAGGTAAATATATGCAAGTTCCCTAGTGGTCCATTTTTCTTGCGTAAAAATTATAACAATGGCCAGGCCTTACATGGTGCTGTACAAACCGATGTAGGAGAAAATACACATGTTTTGACTGCTATGCATATAGGTACCAACTTTAACCAGAAGTAGGACCAATTGCAAATCATGGCAAGACAAGATGATGGTAACATCAGCCCTTCTGTGTTCGCTCACCAAGAACTGCAGAAAGTGTGGGAGATTGTAAGTTGGTAGCGGCCACCTCCAGATATATCTTTGGTCTCCAGACATGATACCTGCATGGTAATCTTGTAGCAGAGAATGAACTTCAGACTGGACGCAACATGACATTCAATCAACTCTTTATTGGTAAAATGTAAAGCTGATGTACACATTATTTCGTAGCCAACACAATGGAAAGAGTGTAATTTTAACTTCATGACATTCTTAGGTATGGCAAACAACATTATCATGCTTTGAAGAAAGATACATTGAGGCACCCACTGAAAAGCATACTTTTTAAAAGTCAATCCCTCACTACTGTGCTGAATCCACAACCATGGCATAGCATGCAAAGGAGAAAGTAAATATGTCCATCAATGCAACTGAATGGAGCTGTAGCACTCAAGAGAATATTTGATTTTTATCTAATGATGACACCATGTTTGCACAGTGTTCTGCCATTTTAAACACCTATCAAGGGTGTGGGGAATGTTAGTGGCTCAACCCTTCAGTTCTTCTGCTGGAGGGTACAGCTGTAGGCACATCTTTTTCCTTCATGCCATCTGCTCTTACTGTGTTTTATTTTGATAATGATCTTTTCTATCTATTTGTTCTTGTGTGTTTTCTTATTGTCAATGTTTGTGGCAGGGTTGCATCGCTACTGCTTCCTGGTCTACAAGCAGCCAGGTGAGATCCAGTACCAGGACCCGATCCTGAAGAGGGACTTCAATGGCCGCGCCTCCACCAAGGCCCGGGATGTGGCCGCAAAGTACAACCTGGGTGACCCCGTCGCCGGCAACTTCTTCCAGGCTGAATGGGACGACTATGTTCCCCAGCTCATGAAAGAGCTCTCAAGTTAAAGATTAAGTGTGAATCAGATTCTCCAGTTTTGGAAAGTTTCAGATTATGACCCAAGTGAGTAGTCATTAATGCACATAATGGGATTATGAGCCAGATGTATTTGATGCATATAATTATTACCTGGGATGTCATAACTAAGAGATGCTTTTAAAGGTTTATGTTCAGATGTCAGTGTACACTCTTAAACTGAATGCCCACTGGGCGACTTGAGCCTGTGAGCTGGTGCGAGCTGTATGGGGCGCCAAGTGTTGCATGGCCTATTTTGTTACGAAATCAGTCATTTCATTGATGAAATGTTCATTTCATGGCGAAATGACTGATTTCGTAACAAAATAGGCCATGTGACACTTGGCACCCCATACAGCTCGCACCAGCTTGGAGGCTCATAACAGGTCGCACAGTGGCCATTCGGCTTTAAAAATACTGTTTGTCTCTCTAATGAGTTGAATTAGAAATGAAAGATAAATTATGTGTTTGAGATTTAGATATTGGCTGTCCTACAAAGAGGTCTGAACTATTATGAATAATGTCAAAATTTGTGAAGGATATTGGTTCATGGGGCAGATTGCTCTTTATTTGTCATCTGAAACTCCGCCCAAGTTGAGTGCCATTATTATATTTTCTGGAATTTTCAATGTTTGGCATTCTGATACTTGATATTTGGCATATATGTTAGCATGTTTTAAATAAAGAGTATCATTGTAACTAAGCTCGCTCATTTCATTCATTCAAATTGAAGATTTAAAAAAAGAGGAAGAAATAACTGCCTAGGTGATTGGACAGTGCACAAGATTATTGTATTTGTATATAGAAGGTTGCCTTCTTTTATTAGCATTATTTTTATACATTATGCGGCAATCACCTTTTATGTGTACCTTGACGGTTCTGTTTATAAACTGAAATGAAAGCACATGTGATTAAAGGTCTTCAGTAGCCAAAGAAGCAGTTTTTAATGTTGTTAGCATATACGATACGTATTTCTTTGAGCATGTGCGTGTGTACATGTGTGTGTGTGGTCCAACTGTCTCAAAGGAATCAGTCTGTCGGTAGAAATCACACAAGCCGGCTTTGTACCACCAAGGAGGTTCAAGAGAATGGAGTCACATCCATCTTATTACCTTAGCTAGATGTTCGAAGCTGCCACTCGAAAATATTTGAAGCATGTTCCAAACAGGATCTGCCTCGCAGATAGGAAGACAATTGACTCGTGTCTCATTGCATAATCACCAGCCACTTTCTAAGGAAGATATGTCTTTGTGATGTTAATTACTTTTTGCTATCCCTTCTTATAAACGGTAGGTGGTACAGACACGAGGATGCTCGAATAAAAATTGCACAAAAAATGATGAAATAAAGATGAAAATTGCTCGACTGGGCATACCTGGGCAGTAATCTCATATATCTGTCAATAAAGAATTGTACTTGTATAATGTATTCCATATTAGCTTTATTTGAAGAAATTAAGCGGAAAAGTGATAAAACCGGCTTACCAGGATGGTACAGTTTTCAACATTTTCACATGATACAGCTCTGATTTACACTTTTGCACAGATTTCTGGACGGGATTGACTTTTGTTTTACTGCTTTATCATTAAGTAAAATTTCATTTTATGTAATGAATAAATAAGCAAAATGTAGCCAACATTATTTTAACGTTCAAAATGAATCTTCAGATTGCTCAGCAAGATGGCAGCGTCGAACATCGATCACCAAAGGCACAAATGCACCTGTGGAATTCTTTTGTACATCAATAGAAATCTGACAACTGTTTGAATAATTACAACCAGTTGGAACTCCAACTCTTAAACATCCTTGGTACCACACTGTTTAGTTAAATCCTAAATGGACTGCAAAGCAGCATTGACTTTGATACAATGTACTAAACAAAGGAAAACTAGGTTTTATATATAATTTGAAAAATTCCGCCACCCATCTGTCCACTGATCATTCAGATGTAGTTTCCTCTGTCTGTCTGTTTGTCAATATATCCTAGTGATCACCTTTCAGCTTGTCTTTCCATAGATTTGTACGTTTTGTATGTCTATCATCTCTGATAACAAGTTACACATATCAGATCAGGTCTTAAGTGGATGACACTAGACAGACATCAGTCATCATAATTATTTATTTCCTTTGTTAAAGAGGGATCCTCACGAAACAAAAGTACAAATGTTATACTTTCCTAGATGAATATGAAGAAAAATGATATCTGATGAAACAAATATACTCTTCTGGAATTTTACGATTGGCAAAAAAGCGATGTCTTCTTATTGCCTCATTTTCACCCCCCCCCCCCCCCCCCAATGCACACCTCAAAATTAAAAGTCTTCTAGAAGGTGTAAAAAGAGACTTGGGGTTACTTTGATTGCTCTTTTACAGTTTATAAACCTCTCATAAGTTGAGATTTGTGGGTTAACCTAATGTTGATGTCCATTTAATGGCGCTTTTTTTTTTTTTGGGGGGGGGGTACCCAAAATGTCCACCTACTAGTAATAGCACGTGTAGGGATATGTATATGTATATATATATATATATATATATATATATATATATATATACACACACATATATATATATATATATATATATACATATACATATACATATACATATATATATATATATATATATATACATATATATATATATATATACATGTATATACACGCAAATATATTATACCATATACAGTATGTGCACCAACAAACATATCGTTATATGATATATTTTGGTGTTCTCCCGCGTGCAAAGGACCATTTGCGTTTGAAATCAACAGTGCTTATCACACGTTCAATCGAATTACAGGCGTATGACTTGCGTGTCTGTTTTCTACAAAGATTCTTCACTGAATGACAGCGTACCGCAAGTGTCTTAATAATAGGCACTTTGAGTCTAATTAGGTGACAATTGGATGTCTCGTGAGGGATTTTGTATTCATTTGATATACTAATTAGGCCGGGCCACAGTACATTTACCCCTTTTCATACGACGGATTTCACCGTATGATGACTGAGCCATGTAATATCTAGCTGTCGACGTACTATAACACGCCCCCCCCCCCCCCAAAAAAAAAAAAAATAATAATAATAATAATAATAATAAAAAAATGAATAAAATAGAATGAAATAAAATAAAATAACGCAGAATCAAATCAAAGGCGAGGGGGTGGGGGGAGGCTTCGAATGCCCATTGCGACATCCATGGAGGGATAAGTGAAAGGACGCAATTTGCGATCACGAAATACCCAGAAGACTGCGGAAGGACAGCATGAAAATCTAGAAAGTGAATGAATATTGTTATCGTATTCCGTAGAGGTTTTTGTAGACAGTAGGCAGCATTATCTATTTTAATTGGACCTTTTTCTATTCTAAGGTGGCACAGCACGGACTTGGTCAACAACAAAGGAGGTTATTTGAATTCATGAGATTTTTCGTCGATTTGTTTGCATTGCAACTGATTAACAAATTGCAGTATACATCGACGTAAATATTATTTACGTGGATGTAGGGCAATTTGTTAAGCAGTTGCATTAAAGGACGTCTTCCCTATAGACTTCCCCCATGAGTGATTATCAGAATGACCCTCGTGCACATCGTATAATGTCACTTAAGAGAAGATCGGACACGTTAAAGGATTAAAAGATAGATTCAAGCGTTCATCTCTTTTTTTTCTATATTGTAATATAATTTTCTGGCTTCTGTTTGTAATTTTCTGTACACTGTATTATATTTTTGTAAGTAAGTTTCGTCAACAGATTAGTTTTGAGGGAACCACAGATACACGCAATCTCTTTACTTTCCAGTGGCTCCCTTCATTTTCGCAGAATTTGCACTGTGACGAGTTTGCCCAGTACAAATATCTCTGCTTGTTGTCAATCATTACCTTTATCTGTACTGACGTACATTGTATATTCAAATCACCGTGGTGTTTTTATTTTGTATCGTGTATGGAAAAAAAGACGATGAAATCAAATTGAGTAAAATCGAATCTTAAGAGTGAAAACAATAACAACAACAACAACAACAACAACAAAAAATCAACCTGTGTGTCGCAAACAATTACCACTGTCTCTTGCAGGACTGACACTCGACCCATTGCATAAGACTCGATGTACACCATCCGGGCCAAAAAGAGGCGTCGTCATCTTGAAGAAAACATTTGCAAACCAAGCCAAGGACTTGATATGGAAAGAAATGATAGATCCGTGCCATCAAAATGTATATTGAGCTCTCTCGATGTCTTTTGGTCTGTACATAACCGAATCAATAAGTACTTTATGAAAATATGCGTCAAATGTTTTTAAACATTAAACCCTTCATCAATACGTCAAAAATGTATCAAAAACGCTTGCAAAAAAAGGGACATCTGATGCTATTGTGTTTAAGTGCAGGCAGTATAACAATGAGTGAAAAGGCACATAACTGTATCTATTCCTGAGCTTAAGTCTTACAGAAGGATGGTGTCACAGCTCGATATGGATAAAGATAATTTGGAGGATTTTCTTTTTTTTTTTTTTTTTTGAAGTGGGGGTTAATAGGGTGGAGGACAAAATAAGAAAAATATATATATATATATGATGCAAATTTTTTCACGAAGTTTGTAGTGATTTTTTTTTTAATGTACGGACGAAAGTCATCAAAAGACATCAACATACATTTTAATTGCAGGGACTTCTTAAAGAGAGCGATGAAAATGCTCTCTGTAAGGTTGCGTTTAAATAATTACACAAAAAGTAACCACTTTTTAACCAATTCTTGGAAATGCAGACATGAAAGCTTTATTCATCATCACTAATAAAGTCTTATTACGTGTATCACCGTCGTTTATCATTTTCTGCATCATTATTATTGTTATTATCTTTATTGTTATAATTATAGTTGTAGGCCTATATTGCTCCGTGGTTATCATAAACAGACATATTGCCCAACTGGTTATGAATTTCAGTTTAGACAATTTTGCCCCATTCCTTGTGCCAATTCTACGCTCTGTTAGGTAAACTTTGAAATTATCCCTCAAAATAGAGCCAAAATATATAATGGTAATCAATTTTTCTTGTCATATCTTTAAAGTTTTATTTTAGGATGATCCCTCAAGATACAACCAAAATTTTCACTGGTAATATTTCTTATTTTCTCACTACAAATGTATTACTTTTAATTGACAAATGAATTTTACCCAACATTGAAAGAGGACTCGGTGAGAGAAACACACATATATATCATAACACACGCGCATATACATATGAAAACGATAGAAAGAGGGCTCCAAACGCCTGCTTATGTACAAATATTACTGGTATACCCAGGGAATATTTACAGAGCGAAAGATCTCGTAACCGTGACAATGTTGAAAGAAAAAAATTAGATAAGAATTTTCTCGTCAATATTGCACAAAACATGTCATATACAACAACAAAGCTTTCACAGCATGATTGTCATGCCGATCATATAGCGTACCAAATGTGTATTTTAATGGTGCTTCCCTGCAATATCGATAAAATATTCGCTTTGGTATATAATCCATCTTAGAAGCACTATAAATTAAAATGATCCAAAACGGTTTGTGAGCGACATTTTCGTATCGTGATCAGAATTTAAGAATACTTATAATTATTGTAATGATGACGATAATTATGATTCTTTTAAACATAATATTGGAACAATAATGATTTTGCATGTTATATCCGCAACTTCATATAATGCAAAGCTGAATTTTATGTTCAATTTTAATTTGATAGCTAGATAAATATTTAACAATAGGATAACAGTTTCATCAAAATCGACCATGAAATAAGAAACACAAACAGTAAACGCTCACTGTCACATGATTGATTATGCAAAAGAGGCGGGAGGATAAAGCTATACCTCACAGGTATATACTATTGACTTGTACCTTATGATCAAGAAGGTATTAGTCTCGCCAAGTAAACATCCTTGATTATATCTTCACATGAATTTTTGTTTTGAACTAAATACTTATACTTATTTGCATGTAAATTATGTATATATATATATATATATATATATATGATATATATGTGTATATATATATATACATGTATATACTTATATCTGTATATCCCACGCCTCAAACCGTAATAACATTATGGTAACTCAGCAATCACAAAGATACACGTGGTACTAGAAGATACTGCACTACTTCAAGACGAACTTTAAGGAGAAGTAAAAACGAGGGCTGCTGTTATATAGATATTTTCTCTTTGTACTGCAATGGAGACATCATCGACACTTAATCGTTTATCGAGATTTTACATTCTAATACATATATTGTGCATGAATATTAAAACTTTGTATGAGGCCTTTTCTCAGACCTGCCAACATTGCGTCGTTTATAATGTTTTGTTTAATGTCTAATGACTGTTCACATAGAGCATGTTGAAACTATTGCATATAGTGATAACATCATTTAATGTATACCACCCAGAATGAAACTGACGTTCTTTAAGAATGAAATATACATACATATAGGGCTCCATCGAATTTCCAAAAAGGTTCTCTTTTGGTGGCCCAGTTGGACAGTTAAAATTTGAAATAAATTTATATATTTGCTTTTATTTCGGGCCACCATGCAGAGAAAGACAGTGTTGAGCCCGGATGTATGTGTACATTATGTAATATATATATATATATATATATATATATATATATATATATATATATATCATATTCATTTAATCTATTTATTTATATATTTGATATGTGTTAGCTATATAGCACGCACCTAATTTCGTAAAAGCGTGACTCACAAAAGATGATCTTATCAACGTATAGAATGAATGAAAATGAAAGTAATCTTTGAGCTGCATTGCTTACTTATACGTTAATTATTTCAAAGACCTCCCTGCAACATTATTATACATAATTATGCTGCAGTTAGGTAGTATCTTTGCTAATATTTTTAGAAACAAATCAGCGAGATTGATATATTGATATTATTCTTCCTACTTTTTAAACAGATATCATATGAACTTGGGTAGACACAATCATGATGCATATTGTCTATATATTAGTCATGTATGATCAATTGTTATATTATCATCATTTATGTTATTAAAACACTTGCTCACTGCATTTAAAATTCCTGATTAAGACTCTTAACCGTTCAATCTAAATATATGTGAAAGTATAAGTGTTTCAGTTTCATCAACATCTAACCATGTAAGAGAAAACAAAAATCATTAAGACTCAAGTGATGTGATGAATATATAAATATGCAAAATCACCATCCACTTGATTTGTATTGTGTTGATTCATAATGGTCGATTGTTCAAGTACATATCTTAGGGCCTGTTTTTTTAATTTATTTTCCTGTATGTTTGTTTGTTTGTTTGTTTTTGTTTGTTTGTTTGTTTGTTTGTTTGTTTGCTCGCTTTTCTTTTTTCCTTACCCCATGAGAGACTATGACTCCTTCATAAATACCGGTGTCTTTGAAGCTTCCTTGCTTCCGGTGAATAGGGCCTTAATGGCATTTCGAAACTGGCGGTGTTGAATGGTATAGATGATGGGATTTGCACAGGAGTTGCAGAAGGCAAGGACTACAAGTGCCCTGTCAAACGGACCGTACAGAAAGGATGGGCCGAGGAGACCCAGATTGAAGGCCAGATAGGCCGACTGGTTGGGGGCCCAGCAGATGATGAACGTGGCGTTGATGATGAAGAGAAGCTTGATGACTCTCTTCTTGGCGAGGATAAGACGGAAGGATGGCTGAGATTTCATCTTTTGCAGCGTCTCCCCCTGGAAACGCTTGGCCTCGACGTGGAGCTGGTAGGCGGTCAGACCCTGCGTAGTGAGCATGACGACGATCGGAATGACAAGGACCAGGAAGAACGACACGATGCCAAGCACTTCGCCGCCGTTGGCCGTAGGAAAGATGATGACGCACCGGTGGGCGTCCGCGTCCACGTGGAAAATGAAGAAGGCGAAGCTGTTCATGATGACAGCAAGGAGCCACACGATCAGAATGTAGGTCACCGTCAGCTGTCTGGAGAAAAGGGTCTTGAACCGGAACGGGTAGGCTACGGCTACGAAACGCTCCACAGAAATCAGGGTTAAAGTGAATACAGACGCGCTGACGGAAATCCACATGAAACGAGCAGTGTACATCACCTTGCAGTAGAGCTCACCCAGCCACGTAGAGGGTATGTTGATGACATCCGGAACGGGGACCAAGAAGAGAGAGGTCAGGAAATCGGCTACCGCCAGCGACCCTATGAGCTTGTCGGTCGAGTTCCGCTTCGCCTTCCTCTGGAAAACAACCAGCATGACGAGACCGTTGCCGAAGAAGCCTATGAATGCCGAGGCAAGCTGGAGTATAGACCACCACATGAAGGCGACTGGCTGCCATTGCCAATAATCTATCGAATCCGATTCCTCCAGAGGCATCGTAAAAGTGGAAGACTCGGTGTAGTTGCCATCTTCCGCGACGAGATAATCGACATCAGTAGCAACCGCTTCATTGGTGCTCGTGAGGAACGTTGTGCCGATGTCGATGTCGAACTCGGTAACTTCTGTCATGCATTGTTGGAGTAAGAGACAGGCGATGAACAACCCCGCAAGGTTCATCCTCGATCTGCAATTCAGCGCCATGTATACGTTTTCCAACGAAGTGAGAATTCTAGATAAGGTATTGGAAGACAGGTAAAACAATATCAATTTACCATAGACTGAGCTTTGAGGGATAACAAGCGATTGGAATGCTACTGCTTAGTTGTTATGGCTTCTTATGATTTGCAGCAATTACTCATAGTTTCATGATAATGACTAATTTCACTTATATCGTGAATCATAGCGTTCAGCAAACACAAAGTGTATCATGTCAATATGCGCTCAAGATAGGTAAGAGAAAAATGCAAGATCATTATCACAGTACCCAGTGTCACGTTTACTTAAACTGCACAGAAATGCGTTCTCAAAGCAGATTTGAATTTATGAATGTTGGGAATTGTCAGATAGAAGCATCACATAAAACTTATCGTTCTCCATTTAACTTTATTTTTCTGTTTAAGAAAAATAAATCTTTGCTTTCTGATTGAAAATTCTCTTCTAGTGAGTGAATTTGAAGTAGTGCTCTCGAACAATACCGAGCAAAGCAAATAAAACCATTTAATTGCTTGTAGAGATATCTTAAACTGTATATAAATTTGGACTGGAATAAAGTGTGATATGCTTCTTAAAACTAGTGAATTTTGTTCATGTTTTTTAATTTTGAATAAAAACTCTTGCAGCATGCTGAGTTTTGCATAGCCTGTGATATCTATATCTGTTTGACCAGCAATCCACAGAATCCATTACAAAAATCAGCATAGCACATGAAGAAAGCAAAACTCAATCGTTCTGCTGTGTGTTTGATATCAACGATTTTTTTTTGTGGACATTTACTTATTTCTTGTAGTAAAAATGAGGTAGAAAGGCATTTTGTCATTCAGAAAAAATAGATTAATTTCTACAATGCTTTGCTGCTTGAATTGAAGGAACGTCTAAATCAAGATACTATTATGGATTTTACTAACCAAAAACTCAAGGAGAAGCAGAGATAGTAAATAATTCTGTTTTTGGCACTATTAGTATTGAACGAGTCCATTGAATATCGACTAATTCTCTGTCGCTTTGATACAAGGTACAACATGTGAGATTCTATCCATGACTTCAGAGCTTGTTTAAACTATTACTTGGGCATCATCCCCATAAAATTTCTTCTTCGTTTTCTAGGAATGATTTTACAAGCACTTGCCCTTTCTGAAGTATACGAGTAATACACTTTGGGACACTTAAATCGCAAATGCCTGACAGGAATATTAAATAGAATTTATGAAGATTAAATGTTTACCAGAAAATCCGATTATCAAAAAAAAAAATGAATGTATTATAAAAATGACAACTTAACATTTGACTCGGCGCTTCTAAAACCATCCATAAATATTGTGATGCAAAATCATTCGTAATCAGTCTGGAATTTATTGACTCAATGAAATGGTAACTTGATGACATCCAAAGCACGAGAAGGATATTCATTCCTACAATATCATTATATTATTCATGATAAAAAGAAATGTAAACGTATATGTATGCTAATCATATGCATAAATCTAACTATTAAAACTCATTCTTAGAAAACATGTTTTTCTCGAAAATGAAATAGATATTCAAAATTGATATACTCTACCTCTCTTCGGTGCCTTCAGCGGCTCTGCTCCTGACGAATAAGCACTCCTGGCCTTTGACGCACTTTGATCCGGAACTGTCTCGGCTGCAAAGAAAAGATGGTTCAAGATGCTTCGACGAAGACGCGCATGCGAATTTGAGTGGGTTTCAGAGATGGAGGAGAGTCTTTATAGAACGATCATCTGTAAAGTTTTTGTAGTATTTCAATCGCCGTCCTTTCTGGTGCATTCTTCAGCCATTTCCGCCGGTACCGTGAGGGCGCTATTTTTTTAGGGGGGGGGGGGGGGGAAGGGGTGGCGTTGACCTAGGACTGGATATGCTTTGTCCGGTTGACGCACATGCACAGACACGATGCTTTTATTTTTCTTCCAAATGATTCTCCCAGAAAGAATCACCGACCAGCAAAATGTGAAGAACAAAAGGGGATATAGTTAGCGAGAGTGATCATTAACCTCGTCAACCCGTTCGCTCTTCCCCCATTTCGTCATCATGAGTCAATCCTGCTAATGATGCCCTCCGGACCATACCCCCCCCCCCCCCCCCTTCTCCTCATATGGCACTTTCCACTCCATCTTGATATCTCTCCGTACTTTCATCCTTCAATTCTTTCCATTCTCATCTTCTTCCCTTTTCCTTCTGTCATTCTTTGCAATTGCTTCTCTTTCCCTTCTTCACTGTTTTGTAACATAAGCACTTCATGGCTGATCTCTGCAGCGTTGTACATCATTCTTTCTTTTAGTTGTATACATAATAATTATTGTGTGTCCATAGCAGGATCATGTGGGCTCGTAATTGTCTGTTTGCTTAAGTATGTTTGTGTGTGTGTATGTGTGTGTGCGTGTGCGCAAGATCCATCTCAAGGTTAGTGGTTGTTCTTCCTTGCCTCTGCCAGCTAAGTAATGAAATGGGGAGGGTGTATGGAACGACAGACAATAGAACCTGGAGCGAAATTGTTAGGTATTGAAGAAAAGACCTCCATCAGGACCTCATAATTATTACTCTATGATACACCTACTAATGCCCACCATCCCAATCCCTTTACTTGCGTGCTGCCAAGGCGTTTCTCTGTTGTCGTCGATTGTTGTTGTTGCTTTTACGACATTTTGACACTACCCTGTATCAATGGAAACACATGTTGTTGTTTGTTTGTTTTTTTCAAAATAAATTCTTCTTTTACAAATTAGGAGGCATAGAGAACATCCGCAGAACATCGCAGGCATCATGAAGATAAGGTACTTTGATATTGATTATTTTATGTCATAAGTTTACCAGGTTGGGATATCATTCTAGTCATGCTAGTCAAGCTCTGCTTACGAAGGTGTTTCTGCACGTCTAAATTTTATACAACATGTATATTAATTTCTCTCTCAAAACTTACTATTCGAAGTGTTCCCTTTGGTATAATAGTGTGCCTTGAATATTGCATTGCTTTATATTTTCCCCTTTGTTTGTTTTCCTCTTTTCGATTGAACTCCTTAACGTACATCGATGCGTAGAACAGTGAATACAATTTATGACATTAAATTAAATTCTCTTACTGTATTGAAAAGGGAATGAAAAAAAAAATCGATGGAACTGAACACTATCTCTAAGACTTCACAAGTTTTACTCTTCATTGGGATAAAGATAGTTATCCTATAAATAGATTTCATGTTATTTTTTTAAAGTTGTTTTGTGCTAAACATACTTTCTCGGGGACTCGACCTTCACCAAGTGACGTCATCAACAGATCCCAAGGCTGCCACGTCGACACGGGTGCTCTATAATATGCCGACAGACTTTCTGATATTCCAACTGTCACGTCATTTGAAAGAATGGTATGATAATGTAAATAGGTGAGAATTCAACTTTTAACTTTTTGAAACCACTTTATGAAATGTTAAAAGTCATTTAATTCTATTAAAGAGGAATTCAAATTTCATTGGATGAAAATTGTTTTTGAAATGACTGAGATATTAAAAAACAAAGGGAAACACAATGATTCTAATATTATGTCTGTCTCACCTTTTATCAGGACTGCTTTGTTTTGGATATCTCAGCCATTTCAAAGAGATATCAGGACTGCTTTGTTTTGGATATCTCGGCCATTTCAAAGAGGTTTCTCATTATCTAAAAAAAAAAAAAAAATCATCATAAAAAAAGTTGTAAACCTCAATCCCCATGTCAACCGAAACTGTACTATGTCTGTAATATCGATATTTTCATACAATACGCAGTGGGGACCACAATCCTTATGTAAGGGCAGCAATAAAATCAAGGAAAGCATGCACGCGTACATTTGATATCCATTATAATTTTGTTGGTGGGTATTTTTTGGTCTTCATTTTTTCCTCTTTTTCTTTGCTATGTAGTTTCTAATGTCAGAAAGACTGCATTAGTGTTTTTTTATGAGTAAGGCAACAGCAAAATAGAGAGTTATAACCAATATTCAAGATTTCCTTATTCACATGTTTATAAATTTAACGAGAGTGATTAAACTGGATTTGGTGATGGATCGTCCAAGACATTCGCTCAATTCTTATTACCATTATAATTTTTCTTTTTTTTTTTTGGGGGGGGGGGGGGCGATGGGGTGTCCCACTGATGCATTTCCATAGATAGACAAAACCTCATCAGAAAATAAAACCAGCTCAACGGTGTCCGGAATGGCGTTGAATTCAGATTCCATTTATCAATGCTGGGAAGACAGTCCTATGGTATCCAAGTGAGATGATCAAAACGCTTTGCGCTAATGACTAAAATTTCCTTCGGCGATGCACGACTTCATAGTCCACTGCAACACTGCATTCTAGCTGTATACAGCTCTTCTTTTTTTTTTCACCCCCTCAAAAGAAAAAAAAAAGTTTTATATTCATCTCATTTCTTCTCTCCTTGTGTGTGTGTGTGTGTGTGCGCGCGCGCGCGCCGCGTTTTCAGTCGTTGTAACAGGCAAAGAAGAGCTACTTTAAGCGTACTCCGCTTTTTAGCCTCAAGGCCAATGGACGATACTCTTATACATTTATGTCCAATGTTATAAAATAAAACGACATGTTCACCATAGGTGGACTGAAGAAAACGTTCCCACGTAGTAATTATAATTCTACAATAACAAGAATGAATCATTCTTTGATGCATTTCTATTGCTCTATCTATGTTTTGCTTCTTCTTCTCTTCTTTAGTAAAGGCCGTTGCTTCTGCAGAAATTTGACGAACATAGATCACAGTCACAAGCGTCTCATTGCCATCGGTTTTTGTTGTTGTTGTTGCTGTTGTTTTTGTTTGATTTGATGACCACTAAAGTCTGCCATCAATTTATTTCTTTATTATACAAAATGTTGCATAGACATTATTATCATTGAAATAAATGAGCTCAATTCGGATCATGATGTATCGTGGTGATTAGCAAAAGATTACTGAAAAAAAAAAACAATGACGCGCCTGAGATCAAGTTATCAAGACAATGGATTAAACTCGGCGAAATACAGCATATTCCCACTTGTGTAATGACGGTATACTTTCATTCTTCTGGGACAACACCCAAAAACTTATCGGCATCAAAAAGCATTGCGCATTGTTTGGCAACATGCATGGGAGAAAAGAGGTGAATATACTTCCATGGTAATTAGCGCGTCTCTCGCGAAACACTTGAGATCGCTCATCAGAGACGAATAGTCTTCATAGATTATTTCCCTGTCCACTGTTTACTGTGTCTCCACGAGTAAGTTTTTCCCGTATTGTCTGTGTCAACAATAGTGCCCTGATCTCTTTTGCGGTTCATTAGAGTCTAAGTCGAAAACGAATAGTCAGCCAAGAGGGAATAATGCTCCGAAGGCATAACTTCTGAAAAGAAACAGTCCATTGGGAACCAATTACTTAGTAAATCATCTCCAAACGAAGTTAGTTTCGTGAAGAGAGAGAGAGATGACGGATGAGTTTTACCTAATTGAAATGCTGTAGTGAATCTTTATTTTTCCTATTTTGCATTTTCCTTGGATCCTTCTTTTTACTTTGTTCCTATAATCAATATTCCCTGAGACATCGCTGTCGTAAGTAACGTTAGTTCAGCAGCCAAACCAGCTTTTTTCTTCTTCTCCTCCTCCTCCCCTCCTTCTTCTTCTATAATTTTTCTCTGCCTGTTCGCTATACTTCCTTATATCTTCTGCTTATCTTTATAATTTTTCCTTGCTCTTCCTCTCCGTCTTCATCATCTTCTTCTTCTTCTCCTCATTATCATCATTATTCTACTGTTTCTTTTGACCTCTGCCTCTTCGCTTTAATGCTCCATCTTCTGCTTTTCTTTATTGTTTTTCAATTTCCTTTTTCTCCTCCTCCATCTTTTTTTTCTTGTCCTTATACAACTATTGCAGACACAACTGCTATTTCTAACTCTTCCTGTATCCGCTTCCTTCTTTGGTTGTCTTCCCTTCCTCTACTCCTTCAACTACGTACCTTGTTCTTTCTACATATTTTTTTCTTCTTTACCATCATCTCCGAGAGTTTCAAATTACTTCACAGGTTCACCTTGGTCAACGCCCGCATCACCATCATCATAATATTATTTTTCTTTCTTTCTTTTTCCTCTCTTGTTCTTCCATAATCTCTCTTTATCTTCTTTCATTCTTCTTCCTCTTCTTCAACGTGTTTCTTTCTTTCTTCTCCTTGTTTATAGATTCTTCTGCTTGTGTTTTTTCTCTCCAAAGTCTTCTTCATATACTCCTCTCTTTTTTTTTCTTTACTTTCCGCCTCCTCATTGTGAGACCTTCATCGATCGTGATATCTTTTCTTATGATGATACCTATACAGTCATATGGATTATGTACTATAAACCGTAACAAAAACAAAATGTACGCTATGTCGTATACCTGACGTCCTTATACTCACTCGCGTGAGAAGATGAATTGTCAAAGGTGACGATGAAGCTACTGAGATTGCTAACTACTTCTGAGGAGTGGTCTCTGCATGACGTCCTTCATCTCGGAAATGGCTTGCACGAATGCAACCTCGTTATCAAAGCACTCCGCCTCGGAGGACGTTGAGAAATGATATACCAAAATGGTATCTACATTTGAATACAACGAAAGATCATTATACACAATGAGTATATGATAACCAAAAGATCTCTACTGTAACAGTTGAATAATCGATAACTGTATCACCTTGTATCGCGTATTTAATTTCATTCATGAAAGTAGAGAAATGATTGAATTTGAAATGAATTGTGAAGGATTTCTAGTCTTCATTTTTCCCCTCTGTATAATGTTTCAAGTGATGCATTGTTTTCCTGCTTTGTATTCAATAAGGGGATCCTTTATGTATAAGGGGATTAAGGGGGAATCATTATCACTCCATCAGTCCATCAGCTTGTATTTGGAACCATTTCAGTCTCATCTCATAGAAATCGAGAAACAGCCGCATTGTGATATATAAATGTACGAAGTCGATGTACGACAACGATACGAAAAACGATAATTTGAGGATACCTGCAGAGACATCATAAACACATTTTTGTCTAAGGGTGCGTTCGAGCGCTCTAAAAGCGAACCAAAGCGAACTGAACTAAAGCGTACCGTACCGTACCATGCCAGTGTTGGAGCGTTCTTGTAGCGTACCCTAAGCCCCCGTTCCACTATGCCGTTCTCGCTACGATTTGACAATTTTCTCAGGTCGGGAAGGATCGGGTAAAACCTGAGCCGATCTGGACACAGTACGTTGTTAGAACGCTCTAAGTACGCTGCAGTTACGACTACCAAGTGCTTGCTACGCTCTTACTACGATGATCGGGAATTAGACATTGCGATCTCTGCCGCTGCCGGTACGCTTTAGAACGATGTAGCTACGCTGTTAGTGCGATGTTGCCGATGTTATCCGATCAATGCACGCTGTATCTACGCTCTGAACGATCTATACGATCTTATCACGCTGTTACCCCGTTCAGAGAGCTGAAAAGTGCCCGATGTGCCCCGATGTACCTTGATTCGACTGTGGGTCAGCAGTCAGTCAACATATTAGCATGCAGAACCGAAGAAATAGACTGTGGACCTCGAAGATTCATTCTTCTTTTTTTTTACTTTTGATTTTCAAAGTTGTTGTTGCTTCGTTATTCTCACTACTCTTTCTTCATCAGCGAGCCCGTGCTTCTGTGCCTCCAGTGCCCTGGTTATGACCCACCATTTCCCTCTCCTCTCCCCTCCTCCCCCCCCCCCCCCTTGTCCACCTCGGACTTACTACCTTCTTCACTACTATATCTTTCTATCCTCTCATCAATTTTTTCCTTACAAGAGAGCCGCCATGTGTTTGTTAATGTGCGTCCGTATGTGTGCATGTATGTGTGTATTACTCTGTCTGTCTTTTTTTTTTTGCTACCGCTTAGGGAAATTTGTTGTTGTTGTTTTTTGCAATTATATATTTTTCTCTATGAGGGGACTGCATTCTAATACTACAAACTCTGCTTTTTAGCAGTCCCGTCCATTTCCAGCAATATCTTGTATGCATTTACCACAGTGACGTAACTGTTATTTGTATCTCTGTTGATAATTTGCCTGTATCTCTTTTACAATGTTATTCTGTTCATCGCATTGTGGTACTGATTTCATGACGTCTGTGTATATGAGCGTTTCTTTGTATTTTTTATTATTTGTTTGTTGGAAGTGAAATAAATCAACTTGAACTTGAACTTGAAGAGCCTCCTCAACTCACGGTTCTTTTGCAGCAATGCATTGTATAAACAAAGACGTGCTGATTTTTCAAAGGATTTTTCTTGATGTCCTTGCTTTTATAGTCCGTCTTCCTCCAGTTGTGGATGATTTCATATTCTTCAAAATTCTGCTATGTCCTCTTCCTCCTCTTTCAGCATCACGTGCAGTCTCTCTTTCTTCGCCTTTTGGGTAGCTGCTTCGCTGCTTTCTTCTCTTCTTTTTCTTCATCTCTTCTTCTTCGAAAATTACAGCTAAAATTACTTCCCGTTCTTGTGCCGATGTTACTACGCTCAGAATGACCTTGTTACGCTCATCCCGCTGCGTTTACGCCGTCATTACGCTCTCCCCGCTGCGTTTACGCTGTCACTACGCTCTCCCCGCTTGCCGTACGATTAAAAATATGTCAATTTTGATCGGGGAGATCGGGAAGAAATTTTGAACCGGTTCAAAATTTCTTCCCGATCTGAAAAACTGCCCGCTCCAACCCCGACCTCCACACGCTGCTGCTACGATGCTTTCGATCCCCGTACGCTTTTGCCGCTCTCTCCCGATCTGCTAGATCGGGACAGATCGGGGTCCAAATCGTGATAGTGGAACGGGGGCTTGGTTGCGTTCGAGCTCTCTCCTAAAGCGAACCGTACCGTACCGTACCCATTGGCGGATCCAGGGAGGACCGCAACCAGACCGCAACCGGCGCACGCCCCCCTTTATTTTTTGTTGAAACAAAAGAAAAAAACAAAAAAAAAATGGGGGAGGGGTGCGTGCGCCCCCCCCCCCCTTTAATTTTGTAAACGCGCCCCTCTTTACGGAATTCCTGGATCCGCCCCTGGTACCCGCGCCAGAGGAGCGCTCGAACGCTCCTAAAGTGTTCCGTACCGTACTGTACAGAGCCAAAAGTGGACTACTCGTACTTCCCGATGTGCTCCAAAAGCGTACCAAAAGCGTACCAAAATTCCTTGTAAAAGCATGCGCGTATCATGCGCGTACGTCACAATGCAAAGACATCATTCTCTTTGTTCGGGACAGCTGTATTAGCGCCAGGTGAATGACAGAGCTCAACTCAACAGAGCTCTCGAACGCTTCAAATCTGGCACAGTTCGGGACGGTACGCTTTGGTTCAGTTCGCTTTGGTTCGCTTTTATAGAGCGCTCGAACGCATCCTAAGGTATCTCGGGTTTCATTTTCAGACGCATTAGGCAAAAGAATGTTACTTCTCTGTTCGCTCTGAAGGACTTTGCTTGCAAGCTGTAAACGAAGAAAAACAACACACACATCACACTCACACGCATCCACACACACACAAAACACATTCACACACACAAACACACACACACACTCACTCGCATACACACAGCGTGCGCGCACACACACACACACACACACACACTCTCTCTCTCACTCTCTCTGACACACACAATCGCAATGGGCCGCAGGGCTCCAAGCGCTTTGACCTCGAGGACTCCAAAATGTGCTTGCGTAAAAAAATCTCGACTACTGTAAGTAATCATGGTCGAGATGTCAGTATACATAGTGACAGTGAAGGTAACATCTGTAAGAAGAAAAAGAAGAGATAGAAAAGAAAAAGCAGAAGATGGCGCATACATTTCACTCTTATCTCCAAGCTATCTGACTATTAGATAATCATGACAGCATATAAGACCTCCTCCCTCGCCCCCCCCCCCCCCCCCCATCCTTTTACGGGCAGGTTTGTCCTTTCATATTTGCTTTTTTTTTCCCCCAGGGACTTATGCTCCAGAGAGAAAACATGTAAAACTTATGACATAACGCGTGGAAAAAGTACCGAACAAACAACATTGGGGCATCTCCGAAAGCCATAGTCATATTGAGGAGTTCCTTTTATTGATTGTATTGGTCTGCTACACCGAACTTTTATTCACCATTTTTTTTTTCGAAAATGCTTGTGAAACAGAAGCCCAGCTGTGCAGTGAACATAGTAAGCAGCACAATGAACCTCATATGCTCCCTACCACCAAAAGACGAAAATAAAAGATAACATTTGACTTGAACTGTAATGTTTGCCTGTATTTTAAATCCACTGTCGGCGATAACTTACTTTTTTTTCATGAATCATATTTCTTTCTATGCATTGTACTAAAGGATAGTATGAAATAGAAGAACACGAAATAGCAACTACTAAAGAATACCTCCTTCATATGCATTTTAGTTTGTCGTTGACAAGACAACCCCCGCGTTGTCCAACATCAAAAGGATACTTGTTGTCGATAAGATGTCCTTGCCGATTCATCACTTAAACCAGGATTCTTTACGTCATCTTCTACGTAGTCGTGTTTCTTCCGCGTTGCGTTTTCGAGACTGGCGAGTTTTCGCAAGCACGACGCCAGGCGGTAGTTGAGCGTGCCGTGTGCAGAATTTGCTTCTGTGCGTGATCAAATCACAGAATAGAGTTCTGTGGATCAAATCCGAGAAGCGTCCCGTCCTTTGGGGAAAACGAGTACGGTACTCGGCCAAAGTAGCGTTCGGTCCTGATGCTGGGCTAGTTCCGATGTAAAAAGTCACGGTGAGGTTTCAAGGAAGTGTGTATGTGCGCGCGCACATGATACTTGAGTGTCCGTTCGTGCGTGTGTGTGTGTGTGTGTGCTATTGTATATTATGGAAGAATGTGTGTTGAGGTGGTTTATATGCATCATAAGGATTTGTTTGAATGTTTGTTTGTGTTTGTTTATAAACACGTATGTATTTGCGGTGTGCATATGGCAGTTCGTTTGTGCTGAAATCAACTAACGATTGAGAAATTATTTACGGCGTGTCGAAATTATTCGCTCATGCATAAAGCATGCCAAACTTATTCTGGGACAAAGAATAGTGATATGGAAGTTGAAGTTAAGACTGATGGAAGAATATGACTGCAGTGAAAAAATGATCAAAGACAGATAACATTTAGGGAGGGTACCTCCCTTGTATGCCTTTTCTCTCGGTCTCTCTCTCTCCTAGCCCGCCTCACCGCTGAAATTGACACACCCATACTATTTTGAAATCAACGCCGCTGTGAAATATTGCATATAAACACGTGCTCATACACGTTGAAAGCATTTTCATTGCCACAGAAGAGCCTGCTGCTGCCCAAAAAGTTCGTTCGCACAAACATCAAAACACAAACACAAACAGACACACGAACGCACACAGGCACACGTATACACACAGACAAACAAACCACTACCACTATACAACCACTACACATGCACAGTTTCCACATATTGTATTATTATAGGGGCAAGCATGGTATTACCGGACGCATGGTATTACCGGACACGCACATTTTTGCGTACTGATGACATTCTGTACGCGCGAGACTTCGTAGATTAGCCTCACAAAACTTTGTGTGGAACGAAATCGCACAAAACGCCTCATAAAAATGTAAAAACACGAAAAAATTCACATTTTACCTCAAACTTATAGTTGAGTGACCCGCACTTCGTCATAGTTAATATTCATGCATGTTTGAATCACATTTCGCGACTGAAATTCTATGCAATCCCACTCACATACAGGAAAAATGCTGAAGATTCTATTAGAACCAAAAGTTCACTGATCAATATCGGAAATTTGTAGCTATCGTCCTCAAACGCGAACGATGCGGAATAGTTGTGCGCTGGGGCACGCAACTCATCACCCGCGCGTGCAGCTCCCATAGACAAAGCACGTATAATCTAACCAGTTGTCGATTTCTCACAAGGCTTTATTGCGTGAACTGTTCGAAATGGTCAAAACAGACATTTTACTGTAAAATACTAGATTTGAGCCTCATTTGCCGATTTTTTTTTTTCATCCGCTCGGTGAGAATGTGTACGGTGATTTGTGGGATGAATTGTGATTCTGGTGCAAGGATTAGGTGCGAAAGACCTCGATTATTCGATTACGAAAATCGCGTCCGGTAATACAATGCGATTTTGCACCGCGCAAAAAACCACTATTTTTAGAGGGGTATGTTTGAAGCATATTTTCTAAAAACTGGAACGAAGAATTGACATAAGTTGGCTGAATTCGTAATTTCCATGAGTCTGTGAATAAGTGGTGTTATTTTTAGCCGAAATTTCATTCTATGAGTACGGAATTCAAAGCCACAAAGAAAAGCGTCCGGTAATAGGATGTGCCACCCTACTCCAAACACACACACACACACACACACACACACACACACACACACACACACACACACACACACACACACACACGCACACACACACAGCTATGCGCAAACGCATACACAAGCCGGTAATACGCACCTACATATCATACACAGCACATACCATGCAGCCCCCCCCCCCCCCCCCACACACACACACACAAATACGCATAACTTACTAGTCATACCCACCCCACCAAAGCATAACACCGGAGCAACCATACAATTCACAGTGCATGGCCGGCGACAATTTGTGCAGCTGCGTTTCATTTTGCCATCACAAATTGTCGCCATCGAGGTCAAAAAATTGGGAACTGCACAAGCATCACAAATTGTCGCCAGACGACAATTTGTGACGGGGAGACAATTTGTGATGCGAACTCCGTCGCAAATTGTCGCCCCGAGCCGGGGCGACAATTTTTGACGGGACGACAATTTATGTCGCAACACACGGTGATCTCGCTACGGAAGTTTTGGACATGTATTGTTCAAAACTTGGCGGCGACCATGGCGATGGTGGCGACCTTCCGCGCTTCTAAAACGTTGAAGATACGATGGAGACGATTTAAAGCGATCAAGCCACGATCCGCCGCGCTTTGTCGGGTTTTGATGATCGTAGCGGGATTACGTCTAGTGAGAAGGGGGTAAAAAAAAAAAAAAAAAAAAAAAAGATCTAGGCTCGCATTCCTACAACGCCATCAACGACGAAATCTTGCTATATTCTCCCATTGACTACTGTGTGGAAAGCAGGACGAAGACAGTCGAACTTTGAGGTCGCACAGTGGGCATTGGGCTTAAGTGTGCAGAGAACAGGACATGCAAAGAAAGATCATTAAAAATGTAAATTTGTAAGTGTAAAATGCTACTAAACACGCATTTGCCAGTTTTATTCCGAAAGATATATCATTTAGTTGTTGAGACTTGCGAAGAAAACACTTATAAATTGTGCGCAAGATGGCTATTTAAAATGATCACTTTTTACGACGTTTTAGTATTCCCTCTTCCAGTCCTGAGGTATTAGTAACAAAAAGATCGGAAAAAACTGAAGGATTTGTTCCGTGTCACATTACCACCAAGTTTCATACAGGATTTTAATATCTTCTCTGCGATACAACTTCATTTAAGATCACAACCTTTTCTTTGGTCTCCATATCCAAACTCTAAATCGTACAGCAGCTTGGAGCATGGAATATCACAGCGAGAGAAATGCTTAGTATTCAGGTTTATTCTATTGAAGCTACGCATAAATTTGAACAAATTGCGAAGAGATTCCACTCCTTCTTAATACTTCCTGATCTCGAGTCGACTATCATTCTCATTATTAATATCAGCATCAATATAGCTATCAAATTATATTTTTCCAAATTTCTAGTGGCAAATCCCGGTCTCTTTCCATACGTGATCCCAATATTGCTGATCTTATGTCTTCACTGTAATCTCGTGCAGGTTATTTTTGTTGGTGGTGGGTTTATTTTTGCTTTTTATTTCTGGGGGCTGTTTTGAATCATCATCATTAATTATGTACAGCACAACAAAGCAAGCACTTTTCATATTGGCACCGTAGAATCATTCGATAATGAAAACTGCTTATGGGGCGGATCCACGTAATATGAGACTCGCCTCCAGCATTTGAACGCCGATTGAAATGTGCTGAAGTATAGCCAGGGAGGTATTAGAGAAGTGGAATCTCTTTCCAGTTTGTGCAAATTTGTGCGAAGGTTCTATGCATGACAATTAAATGCTTATGCCCAAGTCATATAGACATCCCGGATCATCCCGGACCACCCCGGATCTGAGCCGGGGTGATCCGGGGAGAGATCCGTGTTGACGCCTTGGACATCCTTGGACATCCGTGTATGTCCGTGTAGTTCCGGGGATATCTGGGAGGCCAACACGGCAACTTTTGGAGGTAAAAAAAAAAAACATCCGGCGTCATCGTGCTGGCAAGAACCATTTAGATAATGCCCCAGTCACATATAAACATGGAAGCTCAAGGATCTACACGGTGATCCGGGGAGATCCGGGGACGTCCGGGGAGATCCGGGGAGATCCGGGATTTTGGTATGATTGTACACACGGTATCAACACGGCAGCTACACGGATAAGGCCGGAAGAGCGCGGCGTCTACACGGACAAACACGGCATCTACACGGATCAACACGGCAGCTACACGGCAGCCACACGGACCACCCCTGATTGCTCTGCCCACACGGCAATCCCCGGATGACGCCGGATGTTTTTGACCGCCAAAAGTTGCTGTGTTGGCCTCCCGGCGTCAACACGGATCTCTCCCCGGATCAGATCCGGGGTGGTCCGGGGTGATCCGGGATGTCTATGTGACTGGGGCATTAGGATCACATGAATAGTCACACGTCACAGACGCGTATCCCAGTGAATTTACAAACCAAAATGCATGTTGGTACAATTGACCTATTTCTGCTCATGCGCAAAGTGGTTATTACGAACTGGCTTATTGTGGTATACATTGTATAGTTTCCAGCTGACTCGGCTGGTGTACATCTTGCAACCATGTCCTAACACGATAGGGTGACGTAACGTCCATCATCATCATCACCATCATCATCATCGTCGTCGTCGTCTTCGTCGTCGTCGTCGTCATCATCCTCATCATCATGGTCGTCTTCTCTTTTGTTGTTCTTCTTACTTTTTTTCTTCTCCCTCTTCCTACATCCCGGATACTGTTTATTTCTTGTTTGTTTGTTTGTTTTTTGATATTTGATTTTATCATTTTATTTATTTCAGTGATATAACTATTGAATGACTTTCCTAAATCATCACATTGTTCATCGTGAATAGTGGTTCTCATTCGGACCTCTCTTTCTTTGTTGGTTTTTTCATCGTAGTTTTTTTTTTCCAATACAGTAGAATTGCACAGAGATTGTTATTCAGCTGGACAATTTCGGTTTATGAGGATTGAGTCGTGGAGTGCATGTGCGCCATCTACAGTTGACTGTCATCAAAGCTTGAGGGATAACAATAGAGTACTTGTATAGCATTATGACTTCATAATATACGTCTACTGGGGTGACGCCATAACACGAACAAGGATGAAGACGACTGTGACGTAGGCTGTACGAAAAATTGTTCCTACGATATTCTGCATTATTATATCTTTATTCCGCCATTACCACCTTGGTATCGCTCTGTGTTTAATACAGACGAAAACCGCTTGTGATTACCAATATGATAGAACTTAAAAGCAAAAACAACAGCAAAAACAAAAACAGTGACGAACAGAAGTGGGGCGGTGCATTATCTAGCAAGTTATCAGCGAACTATCTTTTATTTTCACATTATAATCATTCCATGGGCTGAAGTTTAATGTTATATAGGGAGTTTGAGTCATACGTTCTCCTCAAAAAGTATTTCGTATAGCCGCTAATGACTTGTTATTTGCATTCTTTGTTAAAGTTCAATATCAACAATATAGAAAAGACATTGTAAATATTGCAGACTTCAGTGAAAGTAACAAATACAAATTCCAGACGTTGCAGTTTTCACAAAAATGCGCACGTTCAGCATTTCTCATGGACAATAAATTACACTATCATAGTTTTCAGCGTCATTTAAACATTCCAAAATAATTGCTTATAATTATACTCATGCAGACAATATAATATTAAACTTATACAAGTTCATGTAGAATGAGAATAACACGGGAACTCGGCTTCCTCCATTGCCAAATTATGCAATTATGTTATAGATACACACTTGTGATTGTATATTGCGATCTAACTATGGATGGTAATAGTGGCATTTAGGGAGAAAATCTAGGCACACGGATGGCAGTAGGTTTCTTTTTTTTCTGAAACAAAATTGTATGCCATCTTAAAATAAGCAATTTGCAGCAACACACTGATAGGAAAAAGGAAGTTAATACGCTATCATCGTGGATTATATGTATTTTTTTGAATGGAAGGTATGTAGGGTTACTACTCGAAAATTAGATGAGAGCTGAGAAAGGTTGTACGGTCAGTCGAAATGATATAACGAGTTTTATCAGTTTACAGACATTTAGTAAACTGATGTTTAAAAAATTGAGAAGTTTGTCTGCTCAGGATCGAACGTGTTCTATATGAAAGTACAAATGGTGAATGAACGTCGTCTTTGATCGTTCAGGGGTTGCTATCTCAAACGAAAATCATACATGTGTGGCATAGAATGATTCTTATTGTGTTGAAGATTGAAGAATGAGTGTGTATGTGAGTATGTGTGCGTGCGTGTGTGTGTATGTGTATGTGTGTGTGTGTGTGTGTGTGTGTGTGTGTGTGTGTGTGTGTGTGTGTAACAGTATATAAGAGCATAATATATGGCTATTAAGCCCACATGGAAGAAACATATAAGAATCCTTCACAAGGGTTTTGGTTTCACACAGCCTGAGGCAGAGGGATGTGAAAGAGAGCTGTGGTCAGTGGTAACGGATAATGACACTGTTGCCATGGGAACGAGCCTGTCAAGCACAATCTCCATTACCATTGGCACCACGATCTCCATAATCTTCACAGTAACTGTCACAGTCACAATTATGTCATTGTTATCATCATGGTCATCGTCACCATCACCATCAATCATGTCTATTCCATCGTCACTATCAACACAAATTTAATATACCAGCACTGCTGTTAACACCAACACTGTGGTTAACACCATCACTATCACAATAAACGTCATAACCACCACAATCGTCACCACCACCACCACCATCATTATCATCACCATCATCATCATCATCATCACCATCATCACCGTCATCATCATCATCATCATGACCATCACTATTTGTCACCATTCACATCAACATTACAATCACTGTCGTCATGGTTGCCACCGCCATCCTCACCATCACTTGTGACTATCATCATCATCACCACTATCTCCACCCATTACCACCATCACCATGTCCATACCCATCACTCTTTTTAATTGCGCACTTCTCTTTGCGATTTTGTTTCTAAATCTGCCAAAGAGTGCTGTGTAATATTTTACTTGTTTTTCTCATCTTCTTATTTCATTGTGATTGATATATTGTGTATGTATTATCTTACGTTGATTGTATCACTGCTTTTGTACATCATACAGACTTATTGAAACACGACCAAACGGCTGAGTGCAAGTATTTTAACCCGTGTATAAATAAAACAAAACAATAAACATCCACCACCATCAACACTAAACAAGTACCTTCACAATCACTGTCACCACCATCTAACATCAACATCGTCACTGTCATCATCTCTGTCACCCTCATCCCATCACCAGCACTAATGATCAGCCTCGGCGGAATCACCATCCTCATTTCCATCCCTATCACTATCACCCATCATTATTATCATCACCATTATCATCTCCATCACCATCACTCTAAAGAACACCATCGTCACTGTCGACATCACCATCAACTTATCGGCTTACCATCCCGTCTTAATCATCATTGTCATCATCTTCATTGCTGCCATTACTATAACTTTCATCAATACTACGAACATCATTACCATGACTACTAACAACAACACCCATCACCATCAAAAGCAGTATCAGCATCATCAGTGCCTTCACTATCAACGTGGTGATCATTGCTACGACAAGGCCTCCATCATGACTTTTAACAGATCCCATCGACAAGGCGTACGTCAATGGACAAGATCTTTCAACCCACGTTGTCCCTCTCGAGCCATGTCTAAAACTGTGTACTGCAGTGGCGGATCCAGAGGGAGTGCACGGGCGCCCACACCCCCACTTATTTTGTGCTAAAACAAAAGAAATAAAAAGATGAAAATGTCGGAGGGGTTCGAGCTCCCCCTTTAATTTTGTAAAGGCGCCCCCTCTTTACAGAATTCCTGGATCCGCCCCTGGTATTGTGCTTTGCAATGCTGGGGTTTTGTCATTACATGGCAGGGATCTCTGGCAGAACAAGTGTCAACACTGAAGAGGCAACCCTGTGTAAATAAGACCATATCATTGTCATATTATCATCTTTGTCACCGCCATAAGTCATGTTTGTTATACTTCATCATCTATGCCAGAATCTCTCCATCGAACGGTGCAAAATCCTGCACATTACAGTTACACTGCGATTGCGAAACTACACTCAGACTTCCGAATAAAGTGGTAGAATAGAGACCTTGAAGAGGAGATCACGAGGGGAATAACTTGCGAGACAGCTTGACCGCATAGAGATGGAGTCGAGATCGTGCCTCAACCATGTTCCTCTTCTGCCCAACATTTTGGATACCAGTTTTACTCTGCAACCAACTATCAAACAAGTGTATTAACCGAAGCCTAGACGTGCAACCAGCGAGGTAGGTGTTTGCTTGGAGGAAGTGGTAGGGGAGGGGATGAGGGAAGGGGGGGGGGGGGAATGAGTGGAATGGGGAGAGGAAAGAGATGGAAAGACTGAATGGTGGAGCAGGGATTGGTGCGCACCCAGGAAAATTACTAGCAAATATGCGCAGTCACCGCCCCGCTCAATGGGAGATCAATAAAGCATTAGAAATACGTGACTGTGTGGGTATCCCCGTACTTGGCAGTTCGAAATGGGTTAGGGATCCACCCTCCCCTCCAAGAGGCAGGATGCCACTGTGTTTAATTTCTCTTCGCCCTATCAACACAGGTGACAACATTATTTGTGGCGTCTCGTTTGCCTTGCGCATACAGACACAGTTGCCATTATCGTTGCTTGCACAAATATAAATTGTTGTGCGGCCTCTCGTTCACCCTAGAGTATTTGTGTATACAGTAAGCGCAAGCGTAATGTAAAGACGCGCCTATAGTTGTACTGGTAATCTGATCAAGCATTAAGTAACCAACGTATTTTCGGGAAAAGTGCAGTTGCCAGGAAAGAACGTGACTGTTCCTTCTAAACCAGTGATATTTTTATCCATAACCAGGACTCTGCTTGCAGTGTCGCTCTCGTTTTTAGATGTCGTCTTTACAATGGTTGATATATTAATCATCATTGCCACTGATATCTTTAACACACACACAAACACCCACATTATATTTAATTTAGACCATTAGATGGCGTTGATAGTAAAATTCTATTTGTTTCAATCTTCGTTTGTCTTTGACGTCCATCGCCTCCAAAAGAGTGTGTTTTTCGTTGTAAAGCCTGAAATGCATCCTAACTGTATATGCGTGCATGCTAACTACAATGTTCTGGTGATCACCGTTTGATTTTTCCGTACTGTACGCGCGAGGGGTCCATCATTTCATTATTCAAATTTCGCAATTGCTATTACGCAGTGATAGCAATTCATTCTCATTGCTACCGGACGAAAGTTACGCTCAACTCACTCTTTATAAGCACTAATTCAACGGATTTGAGGTGGCGTAAATGAAGAGAAAATCAGCACAGCGTGAGCCCCATCTCAAAATGTTAGGACACAAGCTTGACTGGAAGCGAAAATATTTGTTGGGGGAGAGCATCACAGCGTTATCACCATGAGTTAATGTGATAGCACGCATCTGCATCCATCAGTTAATACCATCAAAGCCGGCGCCGGCTTCATCATTAACTAGCCTTGGCGGAGAGGCGCACGTTCCCGGCAGAGCGCAGTATTTTACCTCTACTAGAATAACATTCTCCCACGAGTTCGTTGCCATGGTGACGAGAATCATCCCTGAATATCTAGTGGCAGGTATGAAGGATGCTGGGGCAGATTGAATCGCTAATGGCCATTTGAAGCTATTAGGTATAAGAGAATCGATCGTCTTGTGAAGATATTGTATTATTTTGAATACGTTATTTTTACTGCGATCATACCTTGATTTTGCATGATAACGGAATGTAGAATGAATACATAGGTCATAAACGAGAATCTATACAGAGTTGTCAAATATCTCCAGAGTATGATAATATATAAATCTAACATTTTTACTCATCCCTGTGAAAACGCAATGAAATAAACTATAGATGCACCTGCTGACGTTTCACTCATTCACAATTCAAAAATATCTTTTCGTCCTTTAACGTTACCTTTAACGTTTCCAATACAACGTTCCTTTCCCCCACCCCCTTAAATTCTTTAACTCTCTCTTGTTCCCTTTACTGTCCATGTCAGCCATTGCAACTAAAGTAGACATCGGTGAAATAAAAAGAAATCATAATGACTTTTGCAATTAGACTTACAGTTTATGTTGTTCTGTTCTTCAGTATAAATGCATAATAATGTTTAGATGTATTAGATGTATGTATGTGCATGTGTCTTTGTGTTCGTATACATAATCATGCATCTGCGTTCCTTTCTCTCTACTTTGCAAACAGTCTTGACTTTTATGCGCGCTCTTTTCCTAATACTCTCGGGATTTCACCCAACAAAATTTCCCAACTTCTTTTCGACTGCCATGGTTATATTCCAACATTCTTTTTATATTCTGAACTACATTCTGCGTAATTCTCCTTATGTGTTATGTTCTAAATTTTGCATCACTATCATAGAAACGTTTCTCGATGTAACTGTATTGCCCATCTCTCGATCACTGTTACAGCCGGGGTTGAACATGAGACTGTGGATGCGCTAACATACGTGCCATTTGATCTCATTCAATATTGATATGGGCCATGTTCTAATCTCCTGGAATGTCGACGTCGAACAAGTCTAAAGCACGAGGTACATGACCTATTGAACTTCTTCTTGAATATCAAAGAATGACATGGCCAAAAAAAAAATGGAACCAAAGCCTGGATGAACGCCGAGACAGCTGTAGAAATACTGGGGCAGAGCAAAGGGACCAGCTAGTACAGTGCCCTCTCACGGTGAAGAAGTAACCTCCTTAAGCCTTCCCGCCGGTGAAAATGTTTTACCGTAACTAGCTGCTACAGGTAATTTGCTATTTTCGGCTGCGTCAACTTATAGGGCACGTAGTGAGTCAGCTGTGTGTGTAATTAAACGTACACGCTTATTTCAGTCACGTACGTTTTTTTATTTAGCAGATTACCAAACGTGACACCACACACATGCATTTGTTTGAACTTGTAATTATTGTGTCTATACAATGTCGCGTAGTGCAGGTGATCTGAAATCCGACAATATCAGGAAGAGCAGTTAAGTTTGGGTTATTTGTAGACATTCATATTAGGCTTAAGGCCAGGAAATCCTATCACAGATCGCATGCGATTAATGTTATAATTTTCGCGCCAGACAGGTGGGACCATTATTATTAGTTTTTAGACAAAAAAAAAATGAAATAAGCACACAACAGAGCAAAACATAACAAATACACCTGCCAAATATACACAGTCCAGAAATATTGTCGTTTAATGATTGCGATGAAAAAAAAATGTATCCATGATATCATAAACTTTTGATGTTTGATTATGTAATTACGCTTGACATAATGGAAGTGACTATTTATCCCCTCACCCTTCTTCAGCTTAAGGTTTACTTACATACTCTTACTATTATTATATCACTCACTTTTCGGTTTACCACGTGTGTGCCAGAGTAGTCAGCGTGACACACATTCTTTGAGATTGTTTCTTTGTTTGTTTGTATTCACTTCCGAGTCATATAAAAAAAAAAAACACGCATACAAAAATAAGTATAATATCAAAATCATGTACATCAAATAAAATACGGAGGATGGCCAAATTTTAGTGATATTGTTAAAATACCACTTTTCTTCCTTGGGGTCCTTCGATTAGTTCAGTTTAACAACAAAAAGTGCATACTTCTGACTTAGTAGGAAACAGAAAACAGATAATAAAACAAAAACAAAAGTTGTTGGAGATTTAAAGATGGAAGACAAACTTATTAATAACCTTTAATTTCTTTAAGAGCATACTCTCAAATTTGCCTTTACGCAACCCACCCGCTTGCCTCCCCTCCCTCGAACCTGTTTTCGTTTTTTTATATATTACTTTAGAGAATCTGTTTAGCCTTGTGGTGCCTGAATTTCGAATATTTGTAGGACTTTGCCGAGTGAATAGTATAATGATCTATTTAAATGGATGAAAAAAAAAACCGGACCCATTCAAGCGTAAAATTTTTTTCTTATCTTCAAAGATATCAGCGTGAAACCATTACCGACATTACTTGATGTGACGTTGGTGACTTTGAAAATTTAAAATGTGATTTTTCTTCCTGAGCATTTACCGATCACTTGTCAAAATGAATATTTTAAAGCCTCGGTAGCCTGTGACGCTATCAAAACTCTCTTGAAACATACCTACACTATAAACTTGCCTCTTGATATCCTACATTCCAGAGGATGCATACACACGTGCCTATATATTACTTTATATATTATACATGCATTTTTATACTTATAACATTTCGATTTCCAAAATGTTCGAATTATCACATTTGATGCGTATGTGTAGGTTACTAACTTGTATCACAGAACATCCTACCATTTGAAAATTTTGCAATAAAACCTAAAACATAAAGAAATATCACTATTTTTTCTCACCAAACCATAACTTTAGACTCTTCAGTCTAGAAACAATTTCATCATAACTATTGTTCACAGTCTTCATGTTTAACAATACGTAACATTGATTATACGGATTAACTTTTTTACACTGGTTGTTTTCTATTCCTCACTCACATTTTAGAACTATTTTTTAAGAACTAAAGCTGGGTTTTTGTTTTGTCTGCAAATAGTAAAAATCAATAATGCCTTCAATGCGCCCTTATAGACTTAGAGAGCTTGTATTTCGAAAATTCCCAACAGGTTCTAGCTATCACTCTGCGTACTGGGATCGAGAAGTTTTACTTCCCAGTGTATACCGAGGAGACTCACGCACCCTGTTAAACAAACTTTGAAACCCGCACAAACGCCAGAAACCATCTAGAGTGTCACGAGAAGTCCCGTTACTGTGTACAGAGGGGATTCAACATTGTCCGCTCCTCACAAGCCCTTATTTGGAGAGTTTAGATACTTTTAAGTGATACTTTTCGACTTTGAATACCTCAAGCAGCTATTTTTAAAAACACTTTCAGTTGCCATCTCTAAAAGGTTGTGGCTACCCCAGGAAAATGAAGGGACCCAACTCCCTTGTATAAGCATGCGCGGTTTTTCATTTTATTAAGCACTTTGTTTCAGAGGGGGTTTTGCAGCGTTTTAATGATTTTAGCTGCACTGCCAGACGATGTCAATCAGATATCACAACACCTAATGGTCTAACATTATTTGTGACCCTGCACCATAAAACAAACAAAAAGTCGCCATACATGAAATTTTAGTTAAGACCGCATTCTGAAAGAGCAGACTTTAAGCTTTAAAATGATGTATAACGCAAATCAAATGGACTCTCCTAACCTATTTAAATATTGGAAAGAAAGCACAAACTCAGGAAAAATGTGAACTGAGAAAGTAGGCTGTGAAGTACAGTGTCTATTCAAGCGCTTAATCTTTACCAAACCGTGCTGGCTGTGTGATGAATGGGACAAAAAATAGGAAGTAAACCACCCGAGTAACAACAATGAAGGGATTATTAGATTAAACTGAAATTAAACCTGCCTCATAAACACATTCTGTCCATAATTTATGCCAACTTTCAAAGCAGTACCACTATCCTTTCAAAAGTTATTAGAGTTGAAAGTGAAGAGTGTGTACAAGGTTTTTCAGAAATCAAAAAGGGACTCTAAAAGCACACCTAATCACACTATTCTACCACAAATGTTCGAGATAAACTGTTAAAAAACATACTTTCCCGCTTGTTTCATGATCCCAAATTTTAGCATAATGTAAAAGACGACTTGCTCTTTCAGAAAATATGAAAAAGTCAAGGTCGGCTAGGTTGACCCATTTCATCTTTTTTCAGTCCTCACGCAAAATCAGTGTGTGCGACTTAATGTTCGTTTTGTAATGCACGGTCACATTTAGACTCTAGTTCACCTCTCCTTCTACGTACAAGGTACACCGGCACTGTCATTATGTAGAATGGTTACAGTTCGTTATTCCGAAGGTTCGTTATTTCGAAGGTTCTTTAGTCCGAAGGTTCGTTAATCCGAAAGTGTGATAAGGTTTGTTATTCTGAAGGTTCATTAATCCGAAAATGCAATAAGGTTCGTTATTCCGAAGGTTCGTTAATCCGAAAATGAAACAAAGCTCGTTATTCCGAAGGTTCGCTACGGACCCTATTTCAATATTGGATCAACGAACCTTCGGAATAACGAACCCTATTTCATGTTCGGATAAACGAGCCTCCGGAATAGCGAACCCTATTTCATTTTCGGATTGACGAACCCTTTTTCATTTTTCGGATTAACGAACCTCTAGGTAGAGGGAATTTGTGTGTTTCGGATTAACGAACCTTCGGAATAACGAACCTTCGGAATAACGAACAGCACCCGTGTAGAATGTATTGTTTAGGTGTGCCTTCTCCGAGCGCAGGATACTTCGTAGCCACCCTTGCAAAGTTACAAGCGCCCTTTTTCTATATCTCATGTCAAGATACCCTCAATGATGATAATTAGAAATGAGGAGTACTTTACGGTGTTAAATCATGCCATCTTGGTGTTACATTCTGTTACAGTCTGCTCACAGAGTCACGTACTTCTCATCCAAAAAACGAAAGGCTTCCAGAAAACGAAAGGCTTCCCGATAATCATAATGAAACTCACAACAAAGACAATAATGATATCATGATTATGGCATTGACGAACATGATAGTAATAATGAAAATGATCATATTAGTGAAAATGATAATCAATAGTGATAATAATGACAACAGTAACAATTATAGTAAGGAGATGTAGAAAAAGGAGAAGAGCAAAGGAATTGCGATGACAGTAACAGAACCTGACAGAGTAGAAATCAATGTGTTTATCCCTGAACAATGCACAAAAAGCAATGCATCACCACTATCGAATGGTTCTCGACAAAACTGCTATGCTACATCATGCTGTCAATGTCCTGGTCCCGTCTCGAATACAATGATAATTATGCAAACGCACACTCATTCATGAACATATGTCGACGCACACGCACACACACACACACACACACACACACACACACAACGTGAGTCATGTATGTACTCACAAAGAGAGAGATAGAGAGGGAGAACAAAGAGAGAGAAAAAGAAAGACAGACAGACAGACAGACAGACAGAAAGGAAGAAAGATTGAATCGACAGAGTGAAGGAGTGTGAGGATCTACGGGAGCACAGATATCGCGGCCCAGAACGAAAGACAATACCACTGACTCAGGTTCGCCCCCCGCGGATGCGGGAGTTGCCTCAAGGACAGAGATGTGGCGCGCGCACGGAGGAATATAAATTTTGGACACATGGGGAACACACGATTTCTCCTCTCTTTCCCTGAGAGCGTCGCATTCACAGCGCAGACCTAACCGCCGAGTGTGACACAAGTCCGACATAACCTTTGCGAGTGCGGAACGAAATCTTCATTACCTTCCTCCCGGCAAAAATTGAGCATGGTTGAGGTTTAGAATTGCTAATGAGAAGGCTCCTCTCCTCTGTTGATGCAACATGATAACATATGTATATTTCTCTTCTTTTTTTTTCGAGATATGACAATGGAGAGGGAGAACCTTAACCCGTTTGTAACAAGTTTGCCGTGAACGCGGACCTGGTCTATGGGGGAAAGTGTGTCACCACAACCCAAGTCGTTTTCAGAGGGTTAAGAACAGACAAAAGAAACATAACTAGAAAATTCTGTGATTTCATTGTTGCTTTAATGCGTGATAGACATTTCAGGGTTGTTGTTGTTGTTGTCGTTGTTGTTTTAGGGAAATAATTCATTGTTAAAACAAGAAAATAAATCTTTCTCAGTTTCACGAGTAGATCACATGATGTATGCCACACTATGAGATCAATTACCACCAAGAAACCCACACCCCCGACAGTCGCACGGTAATTTCTCTGTAAGACACTTCGTTGTGATATCAAAGCAAGAACATTTCAAATGGCAACAGTTAATGTCAAGATTGACCACACACGTATACACAAGCATTCAATCACACACTCCACATACACAAACACACACACAGGCAATGACACTTGGAGTAGTCAAGAGGAATACAATTTTCAAGGAATTTTCAAAAATCCTATCGACTATTCTCTGCCTTATGATTTGCTTCTACGTATGAAATAAGAGAAAAGATCAGTATACCGGTGTATGTCTCCGGGTGATTTCATATCTAAGGAAGAAGTGTATATATATATATATATATATATATATATATATATATATATAGGTACTGGTCAAGAAAACTACAATGAAGTTCGATGAAGGCATTATACGCGTGTCTTTTTAAGAGTGAACAAAGCATTCACGGCTGAAAGAGAATGATGAAAACAACATATGGACTGACGAGTAAGCAAATCGGTTAAGCATTTATTGACAATTAAGCACATTGTAAATATAATCAATGGCGCAAGTCTTACATAATGTTGGTTTTCATCTGTTCAACAGTTCCATTAAAAAAATACAACTTAAAGCTGCTTGTGTACACTTTCTTCATTTGTTTTGTCTCCGAAAAGTTCCGAATTTATACGGTTTTGATTTCATGTTCTCTCCGCAGCTATATTTAATCACGAACTAAGGATCCCTCAGAGGCAAATCAAATTAATTTCTTTCTTTACACAACCTCGTGAATGTGTTCATTATGTTGACATATGGACATATTTTCTAACACATTCCTCAGGTGGGGACGACACGCATAAACAGAAATATCAAATTACGGGGCAAACAGAGCAAGGTACATGTATGTGTTCATGGAAAAGACAATAACAATGTACCTTGAGTTGTGTTCGATTGCTTCTTTTTCATCATCCAGCATAGTATGTGCGTATGCGGGTAACTGCATCATTTTTATCTGCCGCAATGCGTCTCCTCAGAAGATCAATACAAGATGAACAGTTCAAATTATCCTTACTTGTTCTTCTATTTCTTGATCTTCCTTCTTTTTTTCCCCTTGTAGACGTTCTCGATAATCTCTGCATAATGACTCAAGAATGTGCAGGGATTTTTTTTTTCCGGGAAAAAGAGGATTCCATCCTTGAGAATAAAGGGAAGGGTTGCCATTGGAAGATTTTAGTGATTTTTGTTTTTAATTGAGGGGACATGTCTTTTTGGCAGGTCTTCTTTTTTTTTTCCTCTGACGAATAGCGCATCTACGACATAGGTTGAATGGCTGAGAAAGTATCCTGATTGATCGCACCTTGTCACCATTTATTTACAGTAATTCCAAACTTTTCTATTCGTGCCAAAGCAACAGCAACAAAAACAAAAACAAGAGTAAAATATCATAATTATATTTGTATGAGTGGCATTTATAAGGGTTTCATTCGGATGACAAAGTAGATAAGAAGTATAAAACATGGATTTAAATCTTCTCTTTCTATCGTGATTAATACAAAAAGAAGTTCGTCGACTACCCTCTAAATACTCTGTCTAAATTTCTGTAGCCAAAATGCTAAACAACATGAAGGCTTGGATATCGGACCCTGATCTATTATTTTTATTTGCCAACGAAACAACATTGGGATTCGTCTCGAGGCGTTACACAACACGGTGCACAAAAATGAGCACACCGGATGAAATTTGAGCAAATTCGGACATTTTAAGGACATTGCTGTTGTTTTTTTAAGGGAAACAAATCATCGTTTTTAACAAGAAATTGAATCTTTCTCAGTTTCACGAGTACATCACATGATGTATGCCACACTATGAGATCAATTACCACCAAGAAACCCACACCCCCGACAGTCTTTGATGTCGCACGGTAATTTCTCTGTAAGACACTTCGTTGTGATATCAAAGCAAGAACATTTCAAATGGCAACAGTTAATGTCAAGATTGACCACACACGTATACACAAGCATTCACTCACACACTCCACACACACAAACACACACGCACACACACAGATAATGACACTTACAGTAGTCGATATAAATACAATTTTCAAGGAATTTTCAAAAATCCTATACGACTATTCTCTGCCTTATGATTTGCTTCTATACGTCGTGAAATAAGAGAAAAGATCAGTTTACCGGTGTATGTCTCCGGGTGATTTCACATCTACGGAAGAAGTGGGTTAGTGTAGGTAACTTATACTGGTCAAGAAAACTGCAATGAACCTCGATGAAGGCATTATACACGTATCTTTTTAAGAGTGAACAAAGCATTCACGGCTGAAAGACAATGATGAAAACAACATATGGACTGACGAGTTAGCAAATCCGTTAAGCATTAATTGACAGTTAAGCCCATTGTTAATGTAATCGATGGCGCAAGCCTTACATAGTGTTGGCGTTCATCGAACAGTTCCATTTAAAAAAATGCGACTTAAAGCTGCTTATTTACACATTCTTCATTTGTTTTGTCTCCCAAAAGTTCCGAATTTATACGGTTTTGATATCATGTTCTCTTCGCAGCTATATTTAATCATGAACTAAGGATCCCTAAGAGACAAATCAAATTAGTTGGTTTCTTTCTTTTCAAAACTCATGAATGTGTTCATTATGTTGACATATCTTTTAACACATTCCTCTGATGGGGACGACACACATAAACAGAAATATCAAATTGCAGGAAAAACAGAAGAAGGAGAATGCATGTGTTCATGGAAAAGACAATAACAATGTACCTTGAGTTGTGTTTGATTGCTTCTTTTGATCATCCAGCATAGCATATATATATATATATATATATATATATATATATATATATATAGTATACATTTTACAGTAACTCCAGAACTTTTCTATTCGTGCCAAAACAACAACAAAAAACAACAAGAGCAAAAATATCATATATTTGTATGAGTTGCATTTACAATTAAAGGGTTTCATTCGGATGACAAAGTATAAGACATCGATTCAAATCTTCTCTTTCTAACGTGATAATACAAAAAGAAGTTCGTCGACTCCTCTCTAAATACGCATTCTGTCTAACTTTCTGTAGCCACAATGCTAAACAACATGAAGACTGGGATATCGGATCCTGATCTGTCATTTTTATTTACTAAGGAAACAACATTGAGATTTGTCTCGAGGCGATACACAACACAGTGCATACAAAATAAGCACACCGGATGAAATTTGAGCAAATTCGGATGTTTTAAGAACATTCGAAAGTTATCTCAACATGACGCCGTTAGACGCCCATGACTGTGACATTGGAAAGGAAGGACAGTTCAGTGTTTTGTCAAAACACTGAACTGTACTTTTTTTTTCAAATATCACTCTCATTTCACGGTTACCTTTTTCCCCTCACGGAGAGACAATGTTGCCATGATTTAAAAAAAAAGTAAAGAATATACAGTCTTTTAAGAATACTCCTCTCTGATTACAGTTACGTTTCCATTACATCCAAAGCTTAAAAAAACGCTTGAAAAACAACAACAACAACAACAACAACAACGACAAAGAAAACAGGGGGAGCACACAAAGTGTTCGTGTTGTTAGAAGAAAGCACGTCGTTGGGCAAGAATGACATTTTATGCTTACAAGATTCCTAGTTTTTTATGATGCAGTCCTATTTAAGTGAAGATTAGTTTTCAGCATCACTTTTAGTTTCGTCTGCCATATTCCCTTTGGATTGTGTACCCATAATGTAAGATTCTGTCGCTAAGAATGATACTATATAGATATCATTTTCTCTATGAGAATCTCGAGACATATTTTTGTGTCACCACTTACATGCTCTCCCTTATTTCTACTTTACCTGGGAGCAGATTTTTATGAACAGAGCGTAAACAGCAGTTATCTTTTTTTCTGCCCTCAGTAAGACCGATATTTTGCCCATTTTTCTCAAAACAAGCAAATAGAAAATGTGAATATGTAACATACATGTGGTTTTGTCATTGCTCTTCGTATCAACGGATGAACTTTACAATTAATCCCAATCTACGGAGAGATTTCATGCCGACAACTTCGGGAGACTTGCCCGCTGCTCAACTGCCGCAAATCATTACGTAATAGAAGAAGTCGATTGAGAATGATGAACATTGTATATACTTAGTATATGTTTGCACATTAATGTTTGTGTTGCGCAAGTCTGTAGAAACCGTTACAGTTGACATGATTGTTCTGTACTGATATTAATGTGCTTCAGAATTGCGATACAAATACGAGTCCATTTCTGTATCCCTCATTCGTGATATTGCTACCGTTGCTAATCCAGCGATTCAATAAAGCTTTAGCAACATAATTTCTTCTCAAATTTCTCTCTTCTGTTTCACTATCACTCGTTTCTATGAGCGCAGTTCATCAAAAGAACCAACGCAGCATTATAGCCAGGTTTGATAACGGACTGAAAATCTATTGCCCTCTATTTTTGGGAGCCGCCTATGACGAATAGCAGAAATAATTCTTTACAAACAGAGGCGCCAGCTTCAATGAGACTTTGACATATCACAATCACTAGCGTCATCGCTCAATTAGAACCGAAGGTCAAATATATATATATATATATATATATATATATATATATATATATATGATTATAAGTATGGGAACAGAATGGGTGCTTAGGAATCGAAAATAATGATAGATAAATAAATAGACAGCAAACATATCAAATATCAAATCGACAAGTGGAAATGTGCGTTTCCAATATAAGATATTCGTTCAGATAAATACACCCCGTTAAACAGGTGCAAGAAAGGTATTATAATATATTATAGTCCCACTGACATTGTCTTACTTAAAAAGAAAGGTATCCTCTTCTCTTTCCTCTCTTTTGCTCTCTCTCTCTCCTTATTGTCCTGTTTATCACACACACACAAACACACAGATTGTGTGTGTGTGTGTGTGTGTGTGTGTGTGTGTGTGTGTGTGTGTGTGTGTAACAGGTGGTAACCCCCTAGTACTTAAGTAGGCCTAAATTTCGAGTGGGAAATTTTAGGAATTTTGTTTTTATTATTACGATTCAATCTATCATTAATGGTGAAAAAAAAAAATAACGCGTAAACATTATGCTGTATGCACACTTCTATACCACAAGAAAGAGGAAAGGACCGAATATAATATGCAGAGCTCGATAACAACGGTAACCCGGTGCCCGAAGACACTAAAAATTGATGTCGGTCACTAAATTTTCAAATGAAAAAATATCTTTTGGTGTCCCGATAGGACAACTAAAGTTCACAACGGATACATGCTTCCTTTTACTTCGTGCCGACGAAATATCAGTTTTGAAGATTTTAGTGACCCAGTAGGGGCAAATGGTATATGTATATGATATGTATATCATTACGTGTATATAAACACACACACACACACGCACACACACTCACACACACACATATATATATATTCATAGATATATATATACTAGTATACATATATACATATCTCTCTTTCTCCCTTTGTGCATTCACTCTTTCAATATGAGATTTACAAGACATATCCTTAGACACGTTAGATAAAAGATACTTTCTCGAAAAAATAAACACTGCGAACTCTTCACTACTAGTATCAAAATATTTCATTCAGTTGATCAGTTCGAAAGCTTTTATTTCCATCAATCAAATCAAAGCCTTGCCCTTGGGAATCGAGTAGTCCCTGCATGTATACCCATCTTCAACTCGCGGGGAAAATAATATAACCATGTCTCGGACATACGTAAAGAAAGCCGTAAGCTCTGTTTGTTTTATTTTTCTTTTCTTTTTTTTTTTCGCGTCGGGTCAATTTGTATTCCGGAGAGGGGGGGGGGGGGGATAGACCAGTTGGAATAAAGTATAGGGGTGCATAAAATTATGTATTTTGAACTTTCCTGTAGGTTGATAGGAGTCGTTGCCTTCTGTAGAGTAATTCATCATGAAATATACGCGATTTGAATACAAGAGGAAGGCGTTGCTGCAAATCTAAGTTTCTCATAGAGCCATTTTCCTTTTTTTTTCTAGAAGTCTGCCATGTATCTTTGGTTTGCGTGCGGTGGTAAAAAAGTACTTGTATAACGTTACGGGGTCGCGTAACCCAAGAATATGTGGCGATTCATCAACATACTTCAGGACGATCGTCCTGCAGGTTGCCAAAATGTATAGCTGAACTGTGTCCGTCCGGTCGCCTCGCTCAAGCGCACGTCCCAGGCGGTTCGCTCAGCGTTATCTCACCTGTCAAAAAAAAAAAAAAAAAACTCCCACCTTCGCCATTCAAATTCGAATCGCCAAATCGCCCGCAGGAACGCCATTCAGTACGAAGAGAATGAGATCCCAGGGGCACTTTCCACGAGATTTATATAAATTTCCTCTCCCTCTCCGATCCTTTTGATATCCCGGCAGCCATGGCGGGCGTTAAAGGCAGCCAGCATTATTTTTTTTCTTCCTTTGAATTTGGGGACCCAAGAGTCCGCGTTCCTCTCACACCTCCTGTCTACCCGACAAGCGAAACCTAATCTTGATCGATAAAAGTTTGTAATCTAATCGCGGCTATTCCATTTTGTTTTCAACTGCTGGGTGTCTGGCTTCCTCTATTTTTGTTCTTTCTTGTTGTTGTTGTTGTCCTTATTACAATCCTCCCATCTCTTTTGCACGTCATTGTGTGTGTGTGTGTTTGTGTGTATGTTATATGTTTATAATATGTGTGTGTGTGTGTGTGTGCACGCCTCTTCTTCGCTTACGGAAAGGGGGGGGGGGGGTGACTGGTGGGATGCATATACTGTAGATAGAAGTGACTCTGTCAGCGTACGATAGGAGTTAAGTTCCAGCTTTCATTCCACTCTGTGCCTGACACTATACTCACGTATCTCCATATAACAACCCTCCCTCCATTTCGCCTGTTCTTGAATAAATCATATGAACCGCAAATTTTATCGTCATGGTTGCTGAGTGCGGGTCAGAAGTCGAATCATCTTTTCTTTTAAATGTCTAATGTCTCGCCTCTCCTTGTTTCCTCCGAAGTTTTAACCGAGTAAAAATAGCCACGTCCCCCTCATGATTAGAAAAGAAAAGTCCAGGTGTTTTGTTTGCTTCGACCGGTTTCGTCAAGACTCCAAAATTGTCGATTGCTCAAAAAATAGGAAACTGAAATAAGGTTCGATTATCTGAAAGCTGGTTAATCAAAAAATGAAATAAAGTTTGTAATTCCAAAGATTCGACATCAGGCAAATAAGGCCCATGAGTTCGACGGGTCTAGGGCAATTACCCCCTGGGCAAGTACCCCGGACCCTCCCCGTGGCCCTAATCGTAATCCTAATCCTGAACCTAATCGTAACCCTAACCCACACTCCTAACCCCGATCCTAACCCTAACCCTAATCCTTACTCTAACCGTACCATTAACCAGTATTTAGCCGGGGGGTAATTGTCCTTGGGGGTAATTGCCCGGATATGGTTCGACACTAACCCAACAAGGGACCGACGAGACCGACACATTAAGCCCCGTGTTGTATCTGTCGAACTCGTGGGCTGTTTTTACCCAGTGTCGAACTCATGGGCAGTATGGCTCGTGGGTGTTGGTCTCGTGACGTGCACCCTTTTCTACACCTGTTGGCGTATATAGGAGGAAGATGTTGGTGTATATAGGAGGAAGATGTTGTTATGACCTCCACCCCTTACCAGAGTTAGTATCTCTCACTTGTGGAGCGATCCAGCCCAGTCCGCTGCATGCGCGATGATGATGATGATGATGATATTGCCCCCGGAGGCTCTGTTGAATGATTTCCGAAGATGTGCCAGGTATGGTTTGAGGATACATGAGCAAATAAATGTTGCCGCCGGTTTCCATGGGGTAGGCTCGTCCTTCACCCTGCATTGTTTGCTCAAGATCCTTCCGAAGCGAAAGGTCAGGCGATTTCTTGACAAAGGGGGTGCCGAATGCTTTCTGAATGTTCCATATACGGCTCCGCCGAAGGGGGCGAGCAGCTAGTATGTTTGGTTTAGGGCAGGTAATGGGCAAATGACACGTGTGATGATCAGAAACTGAAATTGAGTTTCACGTCAATCCCTTAAATCCTTTCTGTATGTATTTTGTCCTTTTGTTATCATCATCACTGGTTATGACTTCATAATATTCTGTAATTAACAATTCTGTTTGCTGTATTATTACTTATGTTTGGTTTGTTTCTGATTACCTCCACGCTTTTAACGTTACGCCATTTTTTAATGTTATTTGTATTACAATTATTTTTTGCACAGTGATTGATTTGTCTTATCTTATTGTTTGAGCATCATTTTTGAACTACAAGACTTTAATCATAAAGCACTCTAAGTAAAAGAAAAAAACTGTCTGGAAAATATAACGTGGTACTCACAAATCAAAAATAATATACATTCAACCCACTTGAAAAGAAACCAAAGCAATGTTATTACAAGCTGCAATACTGCACTGTGGCTATCAAAAAGGCGTGTTTTTTAAGTGTCTACGATAACGTGACATCTCGTGTATCTCCTGTCGGTGGATGGGGCTCGATGTTGTCGCAACGAATTAACCTATTTTTGCGTGAACACAGGACGGCCGCCGGGGCAGTCAAGTGTTTTGCTGGGCGCGTTGCCGGCAGACCCTTACTCTATCGATTATGCAGTCACATAGTTGGTGGCCCTGCGAAATACAGTATCATGTGCATACAACGAAGATAATTTTTCAAACAAGAGGTTATTTCTTTTTTTTTACAACTTTAAATCCGGAAAGGGTGTTTCCCCATATTGCTATACCCGTGACAACATGAAATTTGCTTCGAAAATGTACAGCAGACACGCCGCTGGGCATCCTCAGTTGGTGTGCTTAAGCAGGCCGCGCAAATCAAGTTTGCATTGATGGCCAGCGACATGACTCGGTGTCATATAGTTGGAAATGTGTGCTTCAAGGGACAACATAACCAAAATTATGCCCCTCCCTTTATACCTCCCCCACCACCCTTCCTCCTTACATCTTAGCGCCGTCCCACACGATGCAGACAACCCGTTTTTTGTCTCGCGTATTTCCTTTCAGCTAGGTTCCTGCACAGTGGGAACTTAATGGAAAGTAATAGCTACAACGGGATTCATAATCTAGATTCTGACTCTCCATTTTTTTTTACAGTTGCCATCCCAGACATTATTCTCTCGACGTGTCCGTGCAACACCAGCCTAGCGTAAGCTCTTTAAGCGCACATGTTGTCCCCGATGAAAACGAGACTGGTAATCTCAGATTGCGCCGTAGCTTCAGACTTATTACGCTGGGAATACCAAGTACTCCTAAGAGCTTGCATTATTGATAGAAAAAAAAAGAATAAAGTCGAGAATCTAGAGTGAGGAATTTTGTGATTACAGAGCAACATGTCAGCATTGCTTCTACTTCAATATTCGATTGACCTACTCTTGAAAGTACACTGGTTGGCCGATCTACACGTCTAGCCGTGATCAAATGCTACTTTATGTGACACTTTCGTGCTAATAGGTCTTTGTGCGGAATTACGCACAAAGTATTTTTTACTTTCTGATAGTTCAGACTCTCATTTTCATGGGCCTTTAAAGCCTGATGTATTTTCTCTCCATTCGTTTGTGTGTGTGTGTGTGTGTGTGTGTGTGTGTGTGTGTGTGTATTCTTTCTCTCTCTCGCTTTCTCTCTCTTCGCTATTTCTACGTGGCAACAGTCGTGCGATCCGTTACGAACGCAATGATTGGTCATCCGTATACCAGATCGTGGAAGTATTCCTGTATGCTTACATTATCACCAGGGAAAAGGAAGGCAAGCAGCAGCCAGACCAGCCAACCTCAGATAATCCCTCCTATAATCCAGAGAAAGATTATCCCAACTTTGACATGCTCCACGATTACTCCGCGATCAACGCCTCGATTTCAATAGTGGCGCAACATTGTTATAGTGTGAACGCAGCATTTCCGGGGGGGGGGGGGGGGATGGGCTCCTCACCTTTTAAAGTTTTAAAACGTCGACGCTAATTTCCACGCCCAGACACCTCTGCAGAATTGGGGGATAGGAAATATGACATTGATAGACAACATTTACGGAGATGGTAAATTCAATCTCTGCGAGCTGCAGATTAGATTTATAAGGACGAGCAGTGAGGGTTCGTCATCTCAAGTCCTTGGGTATCCGTGCCCGGAACATTCGGCGCCTCGTAGCCCCGGCTGTACGGTGGCTATGATGTGTCAAGTTACGCGCCTTGGCGATATCACCCGACGTTGCGGCTGACACGCAATGGAATATGCCTCTTCTACACTGCATGCTAGTGTCATTTTTTTTCTTTTCTGATTTGCATGCCAGAAGAAATGTGTAAAGTTAGAAAAAGAACACTTGTGCTCCAACTCACTCCCCCCCCCCCCCCGTCATCCTTCGCGAATACTGCACACTTACGATGTTGGCCCAATGTGTCAAATCGTTACATTGCCCCTGTGTCGCCGTTAGTTTTCACTCTCGAGATTGAGCGAGAGAGAGATGAATTGCAGTCTTCGAGGAGTGAATCGTTAGAAAGAAAAAAAAAAATGACGAAACTGAACCCAGCGTAGGGAAAGAACTTCATTAATGTTCAGGGTTTTTTATACTATTCACGTGGAATGCCTTATAGCTTTAACTCTATATCAGTTTCTGTCTTTTTTCCCCAGTGCTCATAATTTACTTTTTCATATTTGTATCATTGTCAACATCTTACCACAGTACTGTGACATATCAAACAGACAGTGATAAAGGTCATACATTTAACATAATTAAAGGAAACGATAGATGAAGATCATGATTAAGCAACAGTCTTCGATACAATGACCTGTTTGCTAGCAAAGCCAGTGAAGGAAACGAAACGTTATGACAGCTATGTAAAGAGAACTTATACAGCAAGGGTATCTAAAGAGATATAAAATAATACCAGGTTTTAAAAGTGGAGAAATCATTGAACATAGAATGCTCCTATACAGTGAAGGATGACAAACAAAATCGGACAGCTGATTGACACAACAACCACAATCGGCTAAAGCGTGGAGTGCTGTTGATTGGGATTGACAAAAGCAACCACATAAATTATTTGGATAATATATAAGGCCCTACCAACTTAGAATGTGATTGGGAGCAAAGGTCAAAAATATCTGAGCGAATTTCTTAACTATCTCATGACCACTAACTCAAAGTCCCATCGCGCTTTTACATGATTCATCAAGCATCATAGCCCTAATAGCGTAAATACGATACTTTAAATACAGTACCCAATGCCATTCAGTCAATTTCTTCCTTATCGTTTTTACGGAAACATAAAGGAACTGCTGAATAACCAATATGTACAACAACAAAAAAAAAAACTGGTTTATTTTGACTTACTTGACTTACTGACTTGATTGCATAGGACAGTGTGTCCCTTTGCTCTCCTACGATTGATCCTTCTCCAGTTTGGTCTTCCCTGGGCTTGATGTTCAGCCTCTTTCAGGGGAATGCCCAAGTCTCTTTCAATTTGGTCTCTCCAGCGGGCAGGAGGGCGTCCTGGTGGTCTTTTCCTGAGAAAGTTATTCTTGAAGGCTTGGAATGGGATCCTATGTGAGGGCATACGAATTACATGCCCAAACCACTTCAATCTCCTTTTGGTTACTTCATCACGGATGTTGTTGGTGAGACGAAGCCTCTGCCTAATTTCCTCATTCCTTATCTTGTCAATGAGCCTCACACCAAGGATTACTCGTAGGCATCTCATTTCAAAGGTGTCTAATCGACGCTGGTCGGCTTTGCGTAGTGTCCACGACTCAACACCGTAGATGGCAATAGGGAGGATGAGTGTTTTGTAAATTCTCACTTTAACCCGTTGAGAACGAGTCCCAAGTATACTCGGGCAGGTGTCTATGGGAAATGCGTGTTGTAGCAAAATCAAACCGTCCTCAACGGGTTAAGTGATCTGGGGATAATCTGGTTCGTCCATATGGTGCTTTTCAGTTTGCCAAATGCCCAGGCCGCTAATCTGGTACGACGATTCACATCATTTGCCACCGTTCTTTTAATCTTTCAATGTCTGAACACTACATACATTACTTGAATTTTCAAATGCGAAATTGAACCTGACTGCATAATACTTTCAGGGCCCCGTTTTATCAAAAGATAAAATCGATTTTGAATTTCCTTACCACACAGACTGCCATAGACTTACAGTTGAAATCAACTATATAATCAATTTTAACTCTTCATAAAACAGGGCCCAGGTCAAATTCAATAGGAGCACATTCGAATTCCTATCAACATAGGTCAAGCAATATCCACTTCTCCTCCCCCGTCCCCATCCCACCACGCCTGCCTTCGCACCGGCACAGTAGGATAATTATGAAAATTTTGATCAGTTCACTAAGCATTTATCACCTCACGACTGTTAGCATGGTTAGGTTTACAAGCAAAGCATTATTGTAATAATTTGAATGGTAGAATACAATATGAGTCATGTTAAATGTATCATGTTAGATTCATTAATCAATTGAGGTAGATTATACTGATTGGTTTATTTTTTTGGAGGGGGTTGTTTATTTGTCGTTATTTTGTGTCATGCAACGAATGGAGTGAATGTTACCTATTTTCTGTGGCATGTACTTTGTATGGTTTTCTTTTTGAAAATATTGCAGAAACGAATTGGCCCATGACAAGAATTTTTGAAGGGTGGGTTCAAAATTGAAAGTAGTGGACCTCTCTGAAGGAATGAAGAGCCAGGTAATGTCTAGGAAGGATGTGGCTATGTGCAGGAATTTTCTCGAGAGGGTGGCAAGAATTTAATGTTCAATCTTTGGGGGAAAAAAAATCTTATATCTAAGCGCAGTAACAATTGAAGATGCAAAACAAAAAAGAAAGAAAATAAATTCTTTAATTGTTGCATGATTTTTCTCCTGTACGCGTTCTTCTGGAATACTGTCCGAGTCTAAAGAGAAAGGGGTTTTGACAATCATTTGAGGGCAACTGTATATACATCTCAATATACATATAGTGTATACCAAAGCTATCCAGGTATTCATGAATTGATTTATGAATTACAGCCACATAATGTTATCATACATATTATATTTATACCTTTATAGCAATGAAAACGGATTTGACAAAAGCAATAAAAGAGCAGAAACAATGAAGAAAATATCCATAAGGTTCTCAGACTCTTTGGTGTCCATGACCTCGCACACTTGACGTAAAAGATCATCCACGCTTTAAAACAGAATGAGTCATAGCGGCGGCCAAGAGAAAAAGAATGAAGCGAGTTATCATGACGTCAACGATTTCTGACCCTGAAATATTATTAGACTACGTGAAACAAAGAATATCTCAGCATCCACACACAACAAACATAAATAAACAACGAACCCCCTCCCCCCCCCCCCTCTCAAAAAATAAAAGACCTCCGAAAAGCAGGCAGGAAACAATGTGACTGACATAAGGGTTAGAGATAGAACGAGGATAGGGTTTCAAAATTGGAATAAGATGAGGCAAGCGGAATGGGAGATCACAGAAAACATAAACACAAACAAACAAAAAGCATGATAGGAAAGTTACCAGAAGCGAATGCCCCCTCCCCCCCCAAAAAAAAGAATATGATATGTTTGTCACTGCAATTCAAGTCGTGAGCGTCAAAAATCACAGGGAAAACACTTTTGCAAAGAGAGACAGAAAAATGCATTTACCCCCTCCTCCTTGAAACTATACATTCTGGTGACTCTCTACGGCCAATATCGGAGGTAACACACACCTGATACATTGATGGGAGAACCGAAAGCGATGCGCATTCTATTACAGCAGGCAGGAACCTTAAAGGGATAACGAAGTGGGAAAACTATCCGGAATGACAGTCGAGATCATTGACTGTTGAACCGATGAACGTCCGGTTTGCTCTAGTGAAATGGAGCGATCTCATAACCGAAGATAACCACGTCCATTCATCATCCGCCATTACATCTTTCCTTCACTTTATCTCTCCGGTTCTATTGAACGCAACCCAATTTCTCTTTCTTTTCCCCCTTTCTTTTTTTTGTCGAATTTTATTTTTCACTCGGATTTCTAGCAGATCTGCAATTTTCCAAACTGAATTTAGTTTCGCGCTGCCTGTGTTTGATTATGTAATACATATGCATATAACCAATAATGCAGAGTGGATGCAATACAATCAATTGAATACGTTTGCATATGACTGCGTAGTATTTAAAGAAAAATAAATGAGAGTAACTACAACAAAGCTGCAGCGTATCACCAAGCAATGTTGCAAAATTTACAACATCATCATAGCGGCCTAAGCTCGTCTTTTTAAAACTTAAAAGAAGTGCAAACAAGTGGGAATCTATAGGGTTAACCAATGTGACCATTTCCAGCAATTTTGTTTACCTTTACCATAATGATATTGCATATATTTATATCTCTGTTGATAATTTACCTGTGTCTTTATCGCATGTTACTATGTTCATCACATTGTTGTACTGATTTCCTGACATCTGTATATACGAACATTACATTGTATTCCTAATTATTTGTTTTGTAAGAAATAAATTAAATCAACAACGTACATCAGAGGCTCATGCATACTTATACAAGTGATGGGGGGTGGGGAGGAAAAAGGTTTTAAGTGTGATACTAGGGAATTAATCATACTCCGTTGACTTGCTGCAGCTAATGCACCCATCTTTACTACTGGTGCTTGACTACTGCTTAATTGTTCCACTACTCTGCTTTACTCCAGTGTGACTATACTGCATCACTGCTGCCTTCATATTGCTGTACCGTTGCTTTCGTACTGCGTTACTTCTGCTTCCCTGTTATACTACAGCTCCTCTACTGAACAACTGCTGCTTTATTACTGCTGTTCTTAGCTTCTGCATTACTGTGGCTTCATTATAAATTATTCCTGTTACATTGCAGCAATACCGCTGCTCCTATACACCGTAACTATTGCTTTACTACTGCTGTTTCTCAAATGCGGCGAAACTACTATAACATAACTGCTTCTTCGTTACTACGCTATTCCTGTTCACTGCAATTGCTTCCCTTCTGTATCTTGGTATATCACTGCTGCGTCTCTAATGTGTTTTTGCTGCTTTACCAAGACATCACTCTTAGCGCTCAATTCGTCCCGCAATTTTTCACGAGCAGTGTGCCTTGCACTGAATAAAAGCAGAACAACCCTCCACTCCCATGCACATGATGCACGCACGATGCCACCGTCCCGTCACGAGAAATAGAATGCTATCGGAAATGACCAGAAATATTTACGGGGTTGGGAGTCCTTCATTTTGTCGTCAGAATGACACGGAGTTTGAGGATAGTGACATGTCGTAGAGGTGATAACGTAAATGAGAGAGAAAAACAGATATATCTTTAGAATACGTGATATTGGCTCTCAACACACTTCCAACGGTCATGGGAGGAGAAGCTAACAAGTTCACTTATCATAACAGGACGAGATTGAAAGCATCGCGAGAGTGCAGTTCAAAGGCGTTGTTTATTGCTAGATATTGGGAGAAGAGAAATCGGCGTGTCATGACCAATTTCGGTTTCCTTTCATCATTGTTCACATTCCAAAATTATTTCTGAATTTTTTCTGAACATGGCGCATGAAATCAAACGCGGTAGAGGGTTGAAAAAAAAAACCTGTCTACAAAATCTTGGTAGGGAGGGTTTGACAAGAAATTTAGTTCAACGTTACTTTAAGCAGTAATTCATGTTGCAAATCCTGTGTCTGTACTGATAAAGATAACAGGTCATCATTTAATATTTACTTTAAATCAATTAGACACGTTGATCTGCAAAATTATAGAACGCAAAGTTGACACGCAAAAAAGGTCTAAAACAGCTATACTTCAATATTTATGTCATAACTGATATCGTATCAGCCGTTCTTGTTGTTTTGTTTTATAACCACTGGCAGATATCTAAAGCACTCGAGACGAGAGAAGAGAGAGAGAGAGAGAGAGAGAGAGAAAAGAAAACTTGTAAACCAAACCTTAGTGGAAGAAAACTCACGCTCTGCCCACGTTCCAACTTTCAACTTCTTTATTCCCGTCGTACAAAAGGCGATACATAATACAAAATATATAAGTAAAGAAGTACAGTTTTCAGGGACAAAGTTTTAGTTCGCATGCAGCAGGAGTAATGATATGTGTTATGTGTCCACCTTATACTTTGTGCCACATCTTACCTACTTTTTGTAAGATATGAGTGGGGTTTTGTGAACTTTCAATTCAAGTCAATTCGTGTTTATTTCATTCAAACAGATAAAAAATCAGACATAGGTACAGATAGATTCAAGTTGACAATACAAATGTAATAGATTGTGGAGACAGCAAGAAAAACCAAGTTTTATGAGCAGCTTCCACCATAACAAAAACATATGAAATGAAAGTCAAATTCGGTCGAACAAATACATAAAAATCAAAACCAAACTAAGTAAAAATACACATTAAAAGAAATACAATAGGCACACATTAAAGAATACACACACACACACACACACACATACACACACAGAGTAATACCCGAATGCGTAGATTACATTTCTTTTTTTTCAATAATAATGATTTAAATCTTCGTTTAAAAACATTTAAAGATTGACTCATTTTAATTGCCTGAAGCAAGTTATTCCAAATTTGTTCTCCTCTATATAAAATAGAATATAAACCAACATTCGTTTCATTGAGAGATATGTGATGATAAGGATTTCTCAAACAATACGAATGGATAGCACTGTTCAACCGAAACAAGGAAGAAAGATTTGGGGGAATACAATATTTAAATCACAAATACATAAACACACCAATATTATAATTGTTCAATTCAAAAATATCTAAGACATTACATTTCATGAACTTGAACGATTTCAGTCAATTGGTCATCTTCAAGTATGTGTAGGCACATCGAAGTTCTTCCATGTGACCCTTAAAATGATGGCCGACCCCCTTAAAGACAATGAAATTTTACACCTTCCCATGTCGCAAAGGGTCGACGAAGAAGCTTTTCTTTTTCGTTCACATGGGTTCCTGCTCCAAACCATAGCCGCTGGTTTGTTAATGTCTTCCCTTCTAATGATTTCTGCTTTCCGGTGGGCAGATGAGTGCCGATGTTAATGTCATTAATACGCGCAGGTATCCTCTTTGGGTATAGACAAAACACGTGTTGACTTTTATTACAAGGAAATGCAGAAAGTGTGTTGATAGCAATTATCGCTTATTGAGAACGCTATTAATAGGCGACTCGTGGGCCGAGAGGTATCCTGGTGGTATACGGTGGGTTTTGATCGTTTTATCATGCACGCCTTTCGAGACTTTGCCGACGAAGTCTCCGTACAGAGGCATATGAATCGATGGTACCTCTCCTGTTGTCGAAGGACGAACTGGTGATTAAGATAAATGTTTCGTCATTCAATATGTCAAAAACAAAGGAGAGATAAATCTAACATCCTATATAGGCACTGCTTATACCCACATCTGGGTTGCACATTTATTTTTGTCTCTTTATTCTTGCCTATTTCTATATCCTCTCCCTTTCCCCCAGGAGCTGTAATTGCTTGCAAATTACGGAGTATTGCTTGAGGTCATAGTTTTTTGGGTTTTTTTAACCTTTATTCATCAATTACTTATGCTCTATTACTTAATCTGTCACACTCTCTTTGGAAGGGATATTGTACATTTACATGATTGTTGCAGGAACTGGTTTACCTTTCTAGGTTTGGTCTCTGGTTAGCGATGCCTTGGCTGGGCTCACTTCGCAAGGACAACTTTCAGAAGGACGGCAGCAGGTCAGCAATATACGCACAAGGAAACAGGGAAGACGGGTGTACATGGGATGGACGCATCTCTGAGATGGCAAACCTCACATGGTGCCGCACCTAGTTGAGATAGAACAGAATAAACATTTAAGAACTTTAATTTAAAAAAAAAATTCTACACTTTTCTTTCCAACAGGTTTTACGATAAGTGATATAATATTCTGGATTACTTTTGAATTTACTGTTCTACATTTACATACCAGTATGCAGCATCGAGAGAGAGGGAGAGAGGAAAGAAAAGTCCAGTTTGCGGTGCCATCGCAACCGAACGTATGAATTATACCATAGATAGCAAATAGCGCTATAAATGTAAGGGAAAATTCCTAAAGGCTTCTTGTGTAGTACTGTTTCTCAACAGGGAAACTTATTACTTGTAACATAATACACGAGTAGAAGAGAAGGTTGATCATAATATGTATAACTGAAATAATGCATTTTACTTTCCGTAATTCATAATCGAGACAGGACAGAGTCACGTCAAACCCTCACAGTCGTAAGGATAGGTTATTACATCACATTCTTCTTGACTAGTCGTTTTGATACAGTAGTGATGATTTCATAACTAAATGTTTCTTCAAATCGTGTATTTAGCCACCGTCTTACTCGGCAGCTCATGCCACAAAGACACTCATCCAGACTTACCTCACAGTCTTACCAGTGTAAAGTCATTGGCTGAATATTAAAACGAGAACAGAACCTACATTTCCAAGGTTTTTGATAGTGAAACATTAATTTTTGTTTGAAGGATACTCACTTGACATGTACCATGTATGTCTAACTTTCTTACTATACCAATAATTTTCCCTGGCTATTTCTCTCTTTGTTTTGTTCTGTTAGGTGACCAGGATATTTTTAAACATTTTTTTTTGTTTCATTCTCAATTATTCCCACCTTGATAACAATCAACCGACTTCTTTTCCTTCTTGAATATAGGGATGAACAAAAAAAAAAAGGAGATATGCAGGTTGGTCGTTGATTCACAATTTTTGCTGCTTCATCTCAATATTCCTTCGTTTTGACGACTTCTTCTTTTCCCTTTTGATGTTGACCTGCTTCGAAATTCGGACGACAGATATCGACGTCAGTTTTTTTATCTATCTTTTTATGGGGGGGGGGGCATCCCGAAATTCATTTTAATGGCTTGCTTATTGATTGTTGTACATGGAGATACAGCCACACAAAAGGACGCACCAACCCACGACATTATCTCTCCGTATGGCAAAACTCGGTCATGGCGCTTATAAATTTCGATTTTTTTTCTTTTCCTTTCATATAGTGCGGTTACTCCTTCAAAAGACCTGGTTGACATATCCCCAGTCCAGGTTCCCATGGAGTCAGTTATCTGTCCTCCGAGAATTTATGAGAACATTTTTTTTTTCATCAAAAGGTATATTGCAATTGACTTTTATGGTGGAAGTGTACGCCTACATGAATGTCTCAAAATATTTTCAATGATGCCGCATCTATATATAAACACTCATTTTGATCATTGGTGGATCATTGAATACATGTAGAAGTATGATTATTGCAATTACCCCACATGTGGGTCGAAGGAAAAACTAAGAAGAAAGGAGAAGAAGAAGAAGAAGAAAGATCATATCTGGTTATAGGGCAAAACACGGCTAAATTTTCCTCGATTTGACAGAACTCTCTGTTGATTTGAATGTTAAACATGTTGAACTTTACAAAAGGTCTAACAATTCTCAAGAGAGATATAAGGGGAAAAACCATTGGTTGCTGAAACATTATATAGTCAAACCTGTCTTAGCGGCCACCTGTCTTTAGCGGCTACTAACCCCTGGCTCAGTTTTCAGTTGAAAGCTCATAATGGCGCCCTCTTCGTAATCACTAAATAATTCAACACCAGTATAAATATGAACATCTAATCTTTTAAGGTAACTAACAATTCAATGTGTTCCTTTTGTGGTATTATACTAGGAAACAGCTGTTCCGAATGGTGCAACATTGCTGAACGATCCTCCAGGATAGCCTACATTTCCACCATCAAACTTTGGATTTTTTTCCTGAATCTGAGTCAAAACAGTCTATCTATAAAGTCTATCTAAATACGAGAGTAATGTCAAGCCTTCACAGGAAGCTGATGTCACCAAGCAAAGCTAGTTTCGTTCTTAGTTTAGCTGGTATTCCTGACTTTAAAAAGAAATCAATCTTGCATGCATGCTTTATTTTGGTATCTGTGATTGGTGTGCCAGGGAGGAAAAGTTTTTTTGTTTTTATCAATGGGTGCGAAGCTATAAACAAATCTACACAAAGTGAGAAGAATTTGATTGTCTATCCAACTGTTCTAGCCTTAGGCCAACCATGGTTTCCCTCCATATTTGTCAAATAGTCTCTCATTTTCTGTCTAGTCCACAGATCGATCCTTGAAATAAATTCTTGAAGACTTGACAGTACCAGGTCAAAATTTTGAGTTAATTGAACTAACCTGCGTAAGTTCTTGCCAGTTGTCTTGTTTATGTGATTACACGTGGAATATTCCTTTCCGGACAAGCCCCCAGAATATTACTATCTAGAATATGGACATCTATTGGATATTGTTACCCAGACTTATTTCTAATCTATGAATACTGTGCTTGCAACCTATACGTCGAATTTATTTTCAATTTATATTGATGCCCGTAGAGGCATTTGACGTGTTTGACCGCCTAATTTTTAACGGGTTTTAACTTACAGCCACTGTGGAATGAGGAATTGACAACGGTTTAAGAGAATCGGCGTATAAAATGTGGATTCACCGGAGGAAACTGTCAGAACTCAATACTCTATGCTGAACAGATGCCCACTTTTCTGAGAGATGAAGGAAGCCCAAGTAGAGACGTTCTTTTATTTACTGCTTTTTAGTCATTTAAGGGGCGCCCTAAAGGATCTTCTTCTTGTCGAGACAGGTGTGGGTGTTTCGCAGGAACATGAACCATCCTTGAAGGTGCTAGACAGTCTTCCCCATAGCCTTGGATTGACGACTGATGAGTGCGCTGTTAATGTTGATACTGCGATGTCTAGTAAAGTGTGGTTATTTGAATCGTAGGCGATACGCTGCCTTGCAGTTCGTATTCGACAGAGTATTGTTGGGCAAACGTTTTAAACGCCGGCAACACGCTACGAATTCGTTGGTATGAGACAACTGTATTAATTGATGAACGTTCTGATATGTTACGTATACGTCAAACTTGTTATGAATTTACTATATAAAAGCTCGGAATCAAAAACAAAACAAACAAACATTGCCACCTCAGCCTATGCCGGCGTTTCAGAGAAATTATGAAACGTCTGCATACGCTGGCTAAATCGTTAAGCTGGCTCTGTAGTGGGTTACCTTCAATGAAGAGTTTGTTTGTTTGTTCGTTTCCATATGAGAAGATGGCTGGATAGCCCATATTCAGCTGCGTTAAGCTGGTCTTCCATGGGGTCCAGTTGGATGTGAGGTGGGACCATTTCACCGGGTTAAACATCCTGCTCTTTGCGATGAATGAATGAAGCGGGATTTTTTTACGTGCGTGAGTTGTTACTCTCTCATACACGGGACCTCCATTTTATGTCCTATCCGAGGGACAGAGTGTTTTGCCTCTTGCTAGAGGAGACGGTATGCTTACACACAACATTGCTCAGTCCAGACTCGGGTTCGAACCCGGGCCGCGTGATCGTGAGGCAGACGCGCTATACCGACAGAGCCAACTCACCGCCCTTTGAAGCATATTGAGACCAGGTGGAACAACGTCGTGTGTTTTATGCCTCCTCTCGTCTTTAAAGGCAAACCACTCTATTCATCACATAGGACATCAAATTGCCTGTGCAGAGGTGTCACAACTCACCCTCGTAAGCGATCCCACTTCACTTCTCCCAAAGAGCGGGGTTAAAAAAAAACAACCCTGTGAAGTGGTCTATCTCCGGTACCCTCCGGGAACCGGCGAATGATACCGACTTCTTGCGGTTCACTCAGGGTGAGTGCTAGCAGACAGGGAGAGGTGCCACAGAGGCACGTCGGGATACAAGAAGGTAGATGCAGAGTACTAACGTGGAGTCATCTGTTACCTGTTATGCCTGGTAAGTACTTATGTGGATGCTCAGCAATGTTTGTAAACATTGTGCACTGTGTAGCAATGCAATAAATAGACTTGTTTGAATCGCAATTAATTCTAGTCAGAAGATCACACAGCATCTGTTGTAAATAAACTCATCTGAAGGAAAAGTTGCCTAAGAAAAAAAGATGGTCGAGGAGCATTTTGCTGCGTTAATTCCTAGTGTCTCATTTTGGTCATGTTGCCCAAGAAAAAAAGATGGCCGAGGAGCATTTTGCTGCGTTAATTCCTTGTGTCTCATCTTGGTTATGTTGCCCAAGAAAAAAAGATGGCCGAGGAGCATTTTGCTGCATTAATTCCTTGTGTCTCATTGTGGTTATGTTGCACGTCTACTTCTCAATTTTGAGAGGCATAGACAGCAATCAAATTTGCTGCAATGGTGGTCATGTTTCTGAAGATCGTGATCAAGTTAATAACAAGATAATTTTGTCTTTCTTAGTTGCTGCAACAATGGTTAAAGAATTGATGTCAATACCAGTGGATGACGAGGAAGTATTTGCCCCTAACTAAATTGATCGAATTACCAGAATTCTTAACAGATATCTATCACGCACCCGCTGTTACATTGTTCCGTCCAAAGAGTCGTCGAACCTCGAAGTTTTTACCGCCCGTTACAACGTCATGAGATTTGAACAAGATGCAGGTCATGATACGGACTATAACGTTGAAAATACAAGGAGCCCTTAAAGAGAAGAAAGATAAGGGAATAAGATAACCCCATTCAAACAAGGAATCTCGAAATTTTGACGTAAATCGCATGTCTGGTTGACTCTCTTCTACATGGGCCTCGGGATGATCTATAATTGTGCTCTTCACTTTTTTTACGGTCTCTCTTTTTCTCTTCTACTAAGGGGTGTTTATCGCTCGAAGACACCCCGAATTCTCCCCCTTACCATTTTTTGTCATCTCCGCTGTAGACCACTCGCCGGATCGCTGGTGTTTGGTACACTGCCCTCCTCCTTCTGCACTTTTTGCCGCCTTCCGCCTGTGGGCCTCCTGTCGAATATGGATTCCTCCATCGGCACGGTGTGCACTCTAGTCTGCTTTTTTTTTTTCACGGGTCCGTCCGGCAGACGCATGGCTACGTGCATCCGAAATGACATGGTGGCCTTTTAAGAAAGGAAAAAAAAAAACTTTTAAGTGCAATCAATATCTTAGCAACTACGTTGTTGTGTGCGTGTGTGTGTGTGTGTGTGTGTGTGCGTGTATCTGTGTGTGTGTGTGTGTGTGTCTGTGTGTGGATGTGTGCGGGTGATTCGTGTCGCAGAAATAACCGTTTTAAAGATCTGAGATGGTATTTGAGCATGCATGGACAAAAGTGTAGCTTTCACAAATTCACATCTTCTACTTCTACTTCTTCTTCTTCTCGAGCCTGTCAAGTCACTACACTCCACCCATCAAATACTCCACACAGGTTCTGGCCTAGTTGTTGAGGACATCCAGGTCGTTTTGAGTAATCTGTAAAGGCAGGATGGGAGGGGGGGGGGGGCAGGCCAGAAGGTGACTTTAACAGAGACATACATGTTGCCCTGGGCTCTGTTAAATCAAGAGATCTCATAGTTCGAATCCTGCCCGATATGCCAATGGCCTTGGACAGTATCCTCAAAACAAGGTGCTTTTGTGGGACAATGTTAATCTTGACCAGCTTATAAACCTTACATGGTGGCATACTGTCGATGATGTAACATCCCTAAGTTCTGGTGCCATCTTTTGAATAAAATACTTTACTGTGTGATGTTTAATGTGTGTGATGAAAGATGATAATATTCTTCCGCGTGGCATTAGTCATAAACCGTATGTGCCAATAGTGACCATCATAGTAGCAGTATATTGGTCATTTTAATTCGTTGATTGACAGTACGATGCTGTTTTCCTCTCAGGATGACTATTGAGTATCCACTGGGTGTTTTGCCTACCAAAACAGATTTAAGATTTATATGGGTTAACCCATTATGGTTTATTCAAAAAAATTGAAATGATACACGTCTAAACAAAATATAATTCGGAATTATCTTTGACGAAGTTCTTATATTTTTCAGTTCCTGATTATCACACTTATGCATTTATACACATATATTATGTGAACTCAGATATCACTTATATGCATACTTATGCCAAAGGCTCATGCGCGCTCATGTACACGTATACTATGTACACCTGTGACGAATTATTGCTGCAGTGCACGAAAGAGCAACGTGACTTTTTTTCCCAACTCAAGCCATGTCTTCTGCTTGTAACTGTAGTATCAATTTCAATTTGTTGTTCCTCCACTTGTACAAATGAAATCATAATGACAAAATTTTCACAAGAAAGTGAACAGGAATACTGAAAAGAAATATACAATTTAGTGTATAACATACGTACATATATTTTATGGTATCTTAAAGTACACGTATACAGGTGGAGAAGACTATGATCGATTAACAATTCGCTTGACTTTGATAAAGTCCTCTGGGTATTATGATTTATGACAGTTCTCTCTTATTTCTAACCGAAGGAACAATACACATAAACACAGAAATGAATGACGTGAACTTCTGAGTATTTTCAGCATCATTTGACTGAGGAAGACAACACAAGGCGAGGAGTTGGAGAACTATCCCCGACTGATTCCTGTGTTCAAACTCTTGCTAGTTATATATCTCTGCTTTGTATCTTCACTATACTTCTAGCATACTGTGCTACACACTCTCAAGCACGCGCACGTATTACTCTGCTACACGACAAGTGCCTGTACAGGCCATGTTACAACTCTTCGAGACTCCGTCCGGAGCCGTAGCTGATAGCCTCATGACCAGTCACGTACACCTGACTACCTTTTTGTCTGTCAGCTTTCCCCAAATACTAACCGACATTTCTTGTTTAAACTCTAGGCCATGATTTTCCCCGCTATTAGGAAACACAAGAGCATGATTAATCATACATAAGTGTAAAATATAATTGCACATAATCATTAGGCCTATATTGTTATGAAACCAAAAAAAAAATGATATAATGTACAAAGCCTTGAATATCAGTACACCCCCCCCCCCCCAAGTACTCAACATCAGTTTTATTGTTTATCCATTTTGTTTTCTATACGGGAAAAAGTAAAGAAATATCACATACAGCAATAAAAATCTCAACCAGAATGTGTGTAGGTGCCCTGCTAATTTAAAAATGCAATGGTACATTGTATGCATTGACCCTTTTGTATACAAATGATGCACAGGATAGAGTGTGTCTGGATCTGGATCTGGATGTTTACGATGCAGGGCCCTACTGGGCATAACGCATCGGATGAGAGAGGGCGCAGGGGTGATTAGAAAGTTCTATCAATGGCCTTTTTGAATGAGGCGATTGATGGCGAGTTAATAGTGGCGTCACTCAGGTGGTTCCACTCGATGACAGTAGACGGGAAGAATGAGTTTCTGAATTGTTCTGTTTGTGCTCTTATTTGATTAAAGCACTTACTGTTATTTGTCACTTGTCTGTCTAAGATATTTACAGTATCGCAGTTTGTGAATTGCTTAACACGGATACGTCGTCTAAGTTTTTTAGGTTGAGCAAAGGTTTGAATTGGGAGAGCTGGCACCAGCCCCCCGACCACTTTGAAGAAGAGGGTGAGCTTGAGATTCCTTCTTCTTTCCTTCAGGCTTGGGAGACAAAGTTCAGCCAGCTTGTTTGTGATAAAGCCGTCATCTCTGGACACGTAATCCCCTGTTATGAATCGGACAGCTCTTCGTTGGACACTTTCAAGTCTGTTTATGTCCTTTTGTAGATATGGGTCCCAGGCAGTGGCACCGTACTCAAGGAGTGATCTAACGAGTGAAGTATAGGCAGTTCGCTTAACGTTGGCAGGGCAGAAGTAGAGGTTTCTCCGAAGGAGGGATAGAACCCAATTCGCCTTTTGCTCCTCCCACTTCAGGTCGTCAGAGATAGTGACTCCTAGGTAACGGATGTCGTGAACGTGCTGCAGGATATGGCTGTTGAGTTGATAGAAGTAGGATGATTTACTGCAGACACTCATAGTATAGCACTTCTCTGCGTTGAAGCACATACCCCATTTATGTGCCCAAGAGACCAGGGCTGTCAGGTCGTTTTGAAGGATGAGGTGGTCTTCCTGGTTCCTGATCTGACGGTAAAGGAGACAGTCGTCTGCGAACAGCCTTATTTGCGACCTCACTGTGTCTGGTAGGTCGTTGATGTAGCAAAGGAACAATAAGGGCCCGAGTACTGTTCCCTGGGGTACACCTGAATCAACATGTGCATCGTGGGAGCTCTCTCCGTCTATGACGACTCTCATACAGCGTTTTGTTAAGAAATTTCTAAGCCATGAGTGGGTGGGGCCAGTGATTCCAATGGATGTAAGTTTATGTAGGAGATTTTCGTGGGGGACCTTATCGAAAGCCTTCGAAAGGTCCAGCACTATGATGTCTGATTGCTTCCTTTGGTCGTTTGCATGCAACAGGTCATGGAGGGCAGTGATCAACTGGGTTTCGGTGGAGTATCCAGATCTAAAACCGTGATTCAGGTGAGTTAGGATGTTGTTTTCTTCTAAATAATCAAGGAGGTGTTTACATATGATATGTTCCAGGAGTTTACATGTGACTGATGTTTTAGAGATGGGACGGTAGTTTGCCGACTGGTGGACATCCCCGGTCTTGAAAACTGGTGTCACGTTGGCCTGCAACCAGTCAGTAGGTAGTACCCCAGTGTCCAGGGAGAGCTGGAATATCTCACTCAAAGCTGGCGCAAGTTCGGTGGCACACTGCTTCAGGATAATGTTAGGGATGTTATCCGGTCCACAAGCTTTATGGATGTTGATGTTCTGTAATAGCTTGAGAACTCCATCAGCTGTGATCTGCAGAGGAGGGAGGGAGCAATTGTAGTTTTTTTCAATGCTGGGCATACGATTGGTCTGGTCCCTTGTGAACACAGATGTAAACTGCTGCAGGAGGGTGGTTGCTTTGGTCCTGCTGTCCTTCACAAGGTTTCCTTCCAGCATGAGGGGAGGAACTCCATTCCTGTCTTTCCTCTTTGCCTTGATGTAGCTCCAGAAGGGTTTGGAGTTCTTGTTGATTTCCAGTTCATCGACGATGGTGGAGGTGAGATGGTCCCTCTCAGCTCGACGGAACTCTTGTCTACACTGGCGTTGAAAGGCCTTGTAGTCGGCCCATGAGTTAGTCTTCTTGGCTCTCCTGTACAGTCGTGCCTTCCTCTTCACCATTCTTTTCAGCTTGTGGTTAAACCAGGGAAGTGACTGTCTGCTGCTGCTCGACTTGGAGGGGATCCTTTGTTCTATGATGTCTAACAGGGAGTCTCGCAGCATAGTCCATAGGTCTTGGACGTTTGTCCCTTGCCTCTTTCTTTCAGTGACCATCTCAGATATGTTGGCTACGTCCATTTTCACCTCTTCCCAGTCAGCTTGAGAGTACTTGTAGATCTTTCTCCGTGGTATCTTTGCAATGGCTGGTTTCATGTCGAAGTCCGTGACCACCATGGCATGGTCGCTTATACCTGGGATGCTGTACGACGATTTCACTTGTGTTGGGTTGTTAGTGAGCACGATATCTAGGATGTTATCATATCTCGTAGCTTGGTTGTGAATCTGGACCAGTCCGTGTTCCAATGAAAGGTCGATTAAAGCTTGTTGGACTTCTCTGTCTTGAGCATTGTGACGCAGGGTGAGAGTTTGCCAGTCTATATCAGGACAGTTGAAGTCACCTGCAATCACAATGGTTTTGTTTTTCTTCCCTTGAAATTTCTTGAGGGACTCGTCAAGTCGCTTGACATCTAGGAGACTACGGTGAGGCATATAGAAGACTCCAAAATATGCCTCAGCTGATCTCGGCAGTTGGATCTTTGTCCAATTGATCTCACATTCCGTGACTGCGTTTGGGAGTTCACTGCACATAACTTCCTGTTGTACTCCTATGAAAACACCGCCTCCACAGCCATCTCTATCATTTCTGTAGATTTGGTATGAAGATGGGAACACCTCGCTATTCTTGATGGCATCTTTTCCTGGGTCCAGGCCAGGTTTGATTCCTTGGAGCCAGGATTCTGCGCCACAGATTATATCGGGTTTAACATACTGGAGCGCCGCCTTAAACTCTGCCGTCTTTCCTCTCAGGCTGCAGCAGTTCACAGTCAGGAGTCTAAGGTTACCAGTGTTTCTCAGGAAGGTTCTGCTGTTTTCTCCTTCCAGACTAGAGCCAGAGGTAGTACTTGGTCTTTCGCTGTCAGGTAATGACTCTGAAGGGGTACTCCGACGGGCCGTGGTCTCCCGGCTTGGGGCAGTCACATCACTAGTCGGACTTGATGTAGATGTTCGCTGGCTTCTCTTTCTAAAGTTACGTTGTTTACGTGGGCTACTGGCAAAGGTGGGGCTAAAGGGCTCATTGGAGCTTAATGTATCCAGCGAATCCTTGAGGTTGGTGAGTGGGAAATAGATGTTTGACTCTTCCAATTCATAGCTATGGAAGGTGAAGCTGTCGATGTTAGCGCTATTACACTTGTGGCAGTGCCATACAACTTCTGACTTCTCTAGGTGAGACATGTCTTGCGAAGCAATGCTCTCACACGACTTGTGGTGCCAGATTGAGCAATTTGAGCAGCATACTGCAATTTGTGACCATGTTACCGGTCGTTCACAGACTCCACACGGAAAAACATTTTTCACTCTAGGACCAGGATTTGATTGGATGTCTCCGCTCAGTATCAGTAGTAGGACTACAGATCTCAGTTTACTTTGGTGTGAGTGGGTTATTTTCCATGCTGTTGACACTCTAGCACACTGGTGGAACTGCATGATGCTGAATGTAGATCTATTCCCACGGGCATGGCCTTGTAGTACATGACCATTCACGACTGACATGCAGGTGTTAGACAGAGCAGTGTTTTTCTCAAACCCACAACTACAACATGTTACATAAAAACAAACGATAAGGACTAGGGTATGAAGGAGGATGTCTGAACGCACAATGGTGTCTCTACGTGAACCCATTCTGCTTATAACCCGGTCTGGGTTCTACTCACGTTGTACCGCTACCGACGACTAACGCAGGCCGCCATGTTGGATCTCCCAGTGACAGTGTGGTCGGGGGGTGGCAAGCAGCTCAACCCAAGGAAGACTTAAAATTCCATTTTATCGCTCAACTTACGTTCCATGAAAAAAAGTAATCATTACAGTGACAAATTTCTCTTCAGATATTAACAAACAGTTGAATATAATCCGAGATTTCGTGGAAAACTGGGGTGTAAATCAGGAGCTCTCAAAAACACGTCCGTTCCCCGTCGAGCGCGCCCGTCGAGCGCGCCCTCGCGTGGTGCACTCGAGGGTATTTACAATTGTGAAACATGCACTACATTGTAAATACCCGAGAGTGAGCTATACGCCTCCACTAACGCCACGAAATAATCCTGTGCATCATTTGTTTTATAAAATGGGTCGAAAATTCGAAAACTAACATCATTTTTCAGCGTTTTTCACATACCTTTGTGGGTCAAGACGTCCGAAGATGTTCGTCCCAAACATTTACGCACGTCGCACTCGCGGAAGTCCCGCACATACAGTATAAGTATAATGGGGGTTGGGTTTCCGGACACTTAAGTTCCCGCATGAAAACTTACTTATTTTACATAGAATATGCACCCTTTACCTTAAAGACTTGATATAGACTCCTCATATAGGCCTACTAGACAACATACTCTGAAAACGGCGTGAGAATTAACCTGCTAAATCGTTGGATTTGCTCTTCAAAGTGACTCCATGTACGCGTCCGGTCCCATAACGCTTGGTCTACTGTACTGTACAAAGTGTACGTATAGTAGAGTATACGTACGTACGCCACACATGTTATGCACAAGGGAAGACAGGCCGGCCGGCCGGCAGCCCGAACTAGAAGTTGTTTACAGGATTGACAGCGCGTATGCATGCAATTCATCAAAGGAGCCGCCGCGCGCACAGACGATCGGCAATCTACCATAGGATTACAGGCAGTGCAATTGTACTGAAGTAAAGGAAGGAGGTGTGTCTCATTTCAGCGCTTCCTATTGGCTACATTCTTGAACCCATTTTATAATCATGAATATCAGATTCATGCAGTCATATGTGGGGTTATCTGGTTCGGAAGAAATTATATTATTTTTAGTTTTTATTTTTAGGCGTATTGCAGGAGCAGCAATGGTGTCGATGATGACTAAGATTACAATAATCATGGCGACAAACTAGAAATAATAGTCATGAATTGATACAATCAATGCTACAAAAATTATGAAAAAACTTTTTTTTGGTAGCGGGTCAATAATTATATGATCATAATGAGAATACTATCGGAATTTTCTCTTGTCTTGACCATAAATAAAATATGAAATGAAATGAAATGAAATAAATGGAAACGGAACGTTTCAATAGATAAAAAAGAAATATGGAGTTATCGTAGGTCAGATTCTTTTGTGTAAGCGTTTCCTTGAAATCTTTCAATATTCCCAGCTTTCCACTCCCCAGCAGATGTCTTAACTTATCAATCAGAAAAAATGAAAGAACGGTTTAGAGGAAATGCAATATTCGAATACCAGACTTCAGGGTTATAGTTCCTTCCGTGATTGAAGAAAATGCAAGAATGGGCTTTCAATTCCCAGAGATGATGCCTAAATCCTTTCAGCTCCATCTGGAGATTGCCTTGAATTACTGTCAATCCTAAACCTCAACTTTCATCCAGTTCCCGAGCACGATTGCTTTATTCATTCAACCCATTAATTCAGTCCTATTGTCTGTGTTTCTCCTCCCTCTCGCATACAACCACGGTGGACGTCTTAACCTGGCGGTATATATTGTTCTCAATTTCTTTAGCTTGCCGCGAGAGACTTTGAAGAGGCGAGGGCAGACAGGGGAAAGAGGAGGGGAGGGGCGAAATGAGGGGGGGGGGAGGAGGGCACAATAGTGAGTCAAGCCAGCACTCACTAATGAACAGACTATCTTACTGGGAGGCTTCATTCGGTTGACCCAGTTTCTCAGGGAAGAATTTTCAGACGGTGCTTGCTCGCCTTCGTTCTTTGCACGTATAGCGAGCCTCCTCCTCCTCCTCCGCCTCCCCCCCCCCCCCCACAATACCGAGCAACTTCTGTAATTAGTGAGATTCAGGGAGAACTGAAAAAGAAAATCGACAGCGGGAAACGTTGATTGAAGAAAAAATTCAATCAACATGCAGGCCGAAAATGACTTCACGTAAAAGATAGGGAACAAAAAACCTTTACTATTACACTGGCAATTAAAAGTGGTATCATCAATCAAATCGAGAGACCTGCCTCATGTACATGTATGTAATGGAGACACAGCTTTAAATCATTCTGTCTTTCCCACAAAATTTCATGATTAAACCGGTGCAGGTAGTTCATCGAGGGAATTGGCCAGAGGCACAGTAGAAGACACCTCGGTTAACTTCACTTCAGCGATACAATTTCAACGGACAGTTGAAGAATGATCATTGATAATGATTATCATGCTCTTTGTCCACGAGACAGGTCTGACTTTATATGATTCTGCCTTCCATACTGACTCAAAGACAGACAGACAGACAGAGAGAAAGAGAGAGCACACACACACCTGTATACAAAAACACACATACACACAAACAGACACATTAAGCACTGTTTTTAAGTCTTTCACCTTTTTAAGTGTGTGTGGGGGTGGGGGTGGGGACTGAGAAATGGAATTGGCATTGTTCCTATCGTATTACCTAAACAAAAATACAAGAGGAATCATTCAAAACAAACACGATTTAACTCACTAAGTTTTGGCATGCTGGTTTTTGCAAGTGAACGTTCCTAAATCTGTACCTTTGGCTGATATCTGCTGATAACTTTCTGACAAAAATAAATAGGCATGACAGGAGAGGGGGGGGGGGGAAGAGCCAATTGTTTTAGAAATTGAGGAAGAAGTCAAATTTGTCCTGGCATACATACCACAGACAACGTATAGTACAAAAAGAATTATGAGCTTCAAGGTATACCAAGAAAAAATAAGAAAAGAACAAGAAAAGCACTCGCAGAGCTTAGACCTCCAAGCACACTATGCTGAAAAAGCATTCAATGACCCTATTTTACTTGCCAATGAATAAGAATCCTTCAAAATATCCTGAATCCATACGGTGATCCGGTCAGATACCAAAATTTAATCAACGTCTATTTCTTATTTCATCTTATCTTTTCCTGAGATTTGATCAAACTCCGTTCATAACTTTTTGAGTTACTTTACAAACAATTAATCAAACAGACAGACAAACAAACAAACAAACCAACGCCGCCCAAAACGTATACTAGTAACCTCCTTGGCGTAGGTAAGAATGTCTTTACCTTCGTAGTGTTTCAGAATCCCTGCAGAAAAAACAAAAACAAAAACAGAAACTAATCGAGGGGTTGATAACGCCATTATCAATCACCAATACGATTCGGTACGGTTCTGATCGGTTCTTACGTTCGGTTCTGATTGATAGTCTTAACACAAGACATCGTATTTTTGTATTACCTGTGTTCATGGCTTCACATGGCTCGATAGCTCACGATAGAATACAATAGCAGCCAGTTCTGAACTCTGTTTTAAGCTGCCCTGAGTATATTTAGCGACATTCATAACTAATATCACTACTATCACAACATCATTTAACCACAGCAACAGCAACTATGACCAAAAACAAACAAACAAATAACTTTTCTTTCTAAGCACAATGCATGCTAACAAATTTGGGCACACAAATTTGTTGATGTTGGTGAGAACGTGCAGGAGAGGCATACTAATGGATAACATACCTGAATGAACCAATTCCCATTAACATCGAAGCGTTGAGGCGTCGCCTGTTTGTTTCGCGCTGTGCCAACCATGTATGAATAATGTGTACCTCGAAACTTAAAATTATAGCTATTAAAAGCACAAACACAAATACAACAAGCGTGGTAATAGATGTGTTCACGTTATCGTCAGTATAAACTGCTCTTAAGCCAAGCAAACGTTCAGTAATTCCTCAGTGGTTATATTTTCCCCTTGTCATTAAGTGGAAGAAAAAAAAATGAACATGAAAGACATTGACCTCCCCCCCCCCCCCAATGATAAAAGGAAGAAACCACAAACACACACACGCACACACAACTACACCAGAGCATCGAAGAACACCTTAGGCAGGCCCGTGGGCATCGGAAACGCTGCACAAGTTAAAATGGTCCTGTTTAAAACCCACACCGCAGTTTTTTGCTCTACGTGTTTAACATTCATGGAATGTCGTTACCGCTTTAGCTTGCATCTCCCTCCCCCCGGGGGTAGAAAGATGTTATCCATGCATTAACACCGAGCACATGAACATCACAGGGAATCCATCGCAAACTGTCGCCAGCACTTAGCCCCGTTTATCTAACATCAGGACATCGCTGAAGCTGCATGGCAGCCCTTTCTTCCTTCTCACTCAGTTGTTGACCCGAAATCTCCGACTAAAAACTCATCGCAGATACCGGCGAAGCCATTGCACCCCCTTGCCCATCCCCCCCCCCCCCCCCCATCCCCAACTGCTTCTTTAGTATTTCGATCTGTTCTATCTTTGGCAGCACTCGACTGATATCAGGCGAAGTTGTTTTTATTTCATCAAATTCGTCAAAATCCCTGTATGTACTTCCTTTTTCCTCTTTTCTTTTCAGGTCTTTCCTCCCTCGTTTAGCGTCGGCTCGCTAATCAATTGGTGCTTCTTTGTTTGTAGACGTGACTGGAAATACCAGCGACCCTCTTTCCGAAACCCTCTTTTTTTTTGTCATGTGGAGGACTATCGAGTCCTCATGTGGAGGACATACCGATCGAGGAGGAGGAGAAAAAAGGAAAGAGAAAAAGAAAAGTCTTCTTTCCTTCTTGCTTTTTGTTATCATGTTCTCATTAAGGTCATCCTTTTTGTTTTATTGTTATTATTATCATTATTATTATTATTATTATTATTATTATTATTATTATTATCATTATTATTATTATTATTATTATTATTATTATTATTGTTATTATCATCATCATCATTATTATTATTATCATTGTGATGGCCATAGCCATCATCAAGTGAGAAGGCGAAAATTTCCGTAACATATTAGTCCATGGGCCAAGACCCGAAAAATGGGTTGTTGGTACCATCTGAGGTGGCACAACCTTTTTGGTGTCATTTTGTTTGTCGGGCATAGATATGCTTATCAAGCTATGATAGCATTTCCAAATGAGTAGCTTAGTCATAATAAATGAATTTTTAACCAATTTGGTCTCGTATTTATATCCCTATACTTCTGAATCGAAACTAAACCGCTATACAAAGAAGAGCACTGCCTTCTGTATGTCCACAGGTGTTCTGTTGTAAACGCGGTGCGCTTAGTCTTTATTCAAGGCAGCGAAGGGAATATCCAAAGGGTTATGATGTCCACAGCTGTCACGCAGTGCGCTTAGTTCTTTATCTAGACCAATGTACCGTTATCATATCTAAAGTTCCTCATAAAAGGGATTATCTATACTGTTTTTATACTACCCTATCAACAAATACATCAGTTTTAAACAAAAATCACTCTGTTCATTTACAATATCATTCATTATAATGTATCGTAGTGTACCGGTACATTGTTTTTGCATTATCTTATATTGTTGGAGGGAAATAAAGCGACATTGGCGTGGTATCAGCATTTTCACCGTAGCGTTTTCACAGGAAAATGATAAATGATTGAAAAATACGGTAAAATTCACTAGGAATTGCTTTTGTTGTTGTTGCTGTTTTTAGATAAAAGGATATACACTGTATCATACGCTTTGGATATTCCCTTCGCCGTCTAGAATAAGGACTAAGCGCTGTGGACATCATAACCTTTGGATATTCCCTTCGCTGCCTTGAATAAAGACTAAGCGCACCGCGTTTACAACAGAACACCTGTGAACATACCATAGAGCTGCATTTTACAGCTCTGTGGAACATACAGAAGACTGTGCTCTTCTTTGTATGGCGGTTAGTTTCGATTCAGAAGTATAGGGATATAACAACGAAACCAAATTGGTTAAAAATTCATTTACTATGACTAAGCTACTCATTTGGAAATGCTATCATAGCTTGATAAGCATATCTATGCCCGACAAACAAAATGACACCAAAAAGGTTTTGCCACCTCAGATGGTACCAATATCTGGCCTGGCCCATGGACTATATCTTTTGATAATGGTGGTTGCGGTGTATGAAAGTTACCATGAAGGAGCGGTTGCGATTTTATACCTCATTCAAATTCGTTATTCTATATAGCGTCTGCGAAGTCGCTCGCGAGTCCCTGATTCTTTCACGTCAGTCATCATGAATGTTATGAAGCGTTTCATAAATGCGTCGCTTCACCCACAGTCATTTACAGAAGAGCAGCTCTTTCACGCTCGTATATAAACGTGACAAATTAACGAGAATTACGCGACATCGTCTGGCCATGTTTCCCAGTTTGAGTTACATTTTGTCGCATGGTCCTCTATGTAATATCAATGTCCCTTCTACTGTGTCGCAAACACCAACAAGCTACAAAAAAAAAATGTGAATGATTATTTAATGCAATATAAAATGGCAAAGATCTCAGATGATAGTGGCCGGATCTAATGTACTTATTTTCCCCCAATTCAGTGGTGTTAAAATTAATCATTTTGGATAAATGATTCTCTCATGCGAGAGTTTTTCCTCAACAACTTGATGAACATTTTACAGCAATGTCAGCAAAGTTCGTTTTCTTTTTAACCTGATGAATGAATGAATGAAATAATGAGATTCGTTATTCCAAAGGTTCGTTATTCCAAAAATGAAATAAGGTCCGCTATTCCAAAGGTTCGTTAATCCGAAATTGAAATAAAGTGCATAAATTCGAACAAAAACAAACAGGCAAACAAACAAACAAACAAACACTAAATCCTAACGAACCATCGGAGTTACGAACCTTACTTTGCTTTCGGATTTAATAATGAACCTTCAGAATAACGAACCCTATTTTATTTGCGGATTAACGAACCTTCAGAGAAAAGGACTGTAACCGACGGTCTGTGCGGTAATGTCATGGTTTATCATGCATGCGATATAAAAGTCTAAAAGATAAGCATATATATCTTTCCGACGCTGCCATTCAAGCCTATTTTTTTCTTTCTGACAAAATTAGAAAACCAGAGAAACCACCCAAAGAGAAAAAGAATATGGGAAAGAGCAGAAGGAGTGAGAAAAAAAAAATGAAATAGGAAGTTGAACACAACAACCGCGCCCAGCTTTTAATGTGCTTGATGGCATACATAATCAGATAAGGCCGGCGGTCAATTATCACGGGGGTTCAGTGACATCACTATCACGGGCTTTCATCGCGGGCTGGCGTTCCGAGAGACCAAGGGAAGATCGCTTGCTCCGATTGATCGCGGCTACTGCGCGGTACAGGCGCCATGACACCAAACGGAGCCCGGTTCTTAGATGACCTTTTGTTTTTTATAGTGTCTTCTTATAGTTTTATATTTGCTCGAGTGTCTTTTAAGGGAGTTGGAGGGAGGGAGAAAGAGAAAAAGAGACAGATAGACTGACAAACAGAGAGATATGACAGATATATATATACATATATATATATATACACATACATATATATATATGTATATATATATATATATATATATATATATATATATATATATAAACATAATTTGTATATATGGTATATAAAAGCAGTGTTTTTTGTGGCAATTTATAGCAACATGTGTCCAAGATATCCTCGTTTAGGATGAATCTTATCAATAACATTTTGTAGTAGTAGTAGTTGTTGTTGTTGTTGTTTGGTCACTTCCATCAATATTTGTTGTACTTTCCTGATATCTTCCAATTCACATAATTATTAAAAAAGACAATACAACAATAGTAGTAGATTAAGTGGAAAATCTTATTCTAGAAAGCATAAAATAAGTCTGCCAACTGTGGCAACTATTGGCATGATCTTTACATCTATGTTGCGTAGTTGTATACAAAGTCTATAATGACTGGACCATAGACAGTTTCTGCATATTTTGGGCTTTTTAAAGGTGAAATGTAGACACAAGTATTGGCAGAGTCATGTAGAGGGTATTGGCGATATACGGCATGTTAAAAACACGGAGCATTTTTTTCTACCAAAGTACATGAAGCATGACAACGGGTGATTTTCGTTATTCCGGAGGTTCGTTAATCCGAAAATGAAATCAGTTTTCGTTATTCCGAAGGTTCGTTATTCTGTAGAACAGGGAATTCCCTATATTCGTTTATCCGGACATTTTGCGGAGTTATTCCGAAGTTTCGTTACTCCGAAGGTTCGTTATTCCGAAACAGGGAATTCTTTAAATTCGTTTATCCGGACATTTTGAGGAGTTATTCCGAAGTTTCGTTATTCCGAAGGTTCGTTAATCCAATGATTATGCGCACGTAAGGACCCTGATGGTATTAAATGCTTTCATTTACAATGAAAAGTCATGTATATGAAGAGCCTGATGGTATTGTAATACATTATTATGAGTAGTGCGACAGTTTTTACGTCAGGGTCACGTTGACAACCGTTTCGCTCTTTTTTTTTTTCAGTGCCCATAGAACCCCGTCATATAGGTTGATAGTAGGGAGCTTTAGATTTTGCCGCGCGGACGCTTGAGACGGCGCTTGAGCTGGACGTTCTCCTCTCCCCTGCGTCGTGCTGAAAAGTAGCTTTAGATTACGCTGGGACGCAAAGTATAAAAAATAAAATGGCACCCCCATATGATCGGTGCATGAAGTAGTTCTCTACGTCGCAAATTGTGCGGACGTAAAAATAGCCCAGAACGCGTAGTGAAAAACTCAGACGACGCGAGCTAAAAATAGATCGACTTGACGCGCTCTTCTGCGGATGAGCAGAACATGTTTTTTCCTCTTAATGTCCCCGTCGCGAAAATCTAAAGCTCCCTAATATCAGACTTCACAACTGTGTATTGACTTGTAACGATCACTCCAGTGAGGATAGGGTGGGCCATTATGGTTACAGTTCGTCAATCCAAAGGTTAGTTATTCCGAAGGCTCGTCAATCAGAAAATTAAATAAGGTTCTTTATTCCGAAAGTTCGTTATTCAGAAAAGTAATTAAGATTTGTTATTCTGAAGGATCGTTAATCCAGAATTGAAATAGGCGTCGTTCTTCCGAAGGTTCATTAATATCAAATAACTTTCATTATTCTCAAGGTTCGTTATTCCGAGAATGAAATAAGGTGCGTAAATTCGAAGGTTCGTTATTCAGAAAGTGAAATCAGGTTTGTTATTCCGAAGGTTCGTTATTCCGAAGGTTCGTTAATCCACGAATGAAATAGGCTTCCTTGTTCCGAAGGTTCATTAATCCTGAATTGAAATAGGGTTCGTTATTCTCAAGGTTCGTTATTCCGAAAATGAAATAAAGTGCGTGATTCCGAAGGTTCGTCAATCCGAAAATGAACAGACGGTGCGTTCTAGTTCACAAACCTTCGGAATCTGATATATCATCCATTGCAATATTTTTTTTTGGATATCTCCTGGGGAATATCTTGCCTTTCATTTAACTTTGCCAAAATGGAACACTGTAGTAAAACGATAATGCTGTAGACTCTCAAATACATGTTCCAGGGTTCAAGTCCTGGGTGCTGTCTTCCTTGGAGATAATACAGGGATTTTGGAAGGTGGAATCCTCTTGAATCGATAGCATGCGTGCTACTTCTGTGAAGATCTTGCCCTGACTGTTCTGAAGAAGAGTATTTATGCCATTGTAATGATAATGATGCAGTTGTAATGATAATGAAAATAATCATAATGTCATTGATAAGTTTACATTCTGATTATTATTTTATTGCCCTCGTTCTTGTTCTTGTCCTTTACATTCGAATGTTGTTCTTGTTATTGTTATCATAAAACTGTGATTATTACCGGTGTTACAAATGCTGTTAATCTTATCCTTATTACGATAATAATGATGATAATCAAAGACTAAATAGTCATTTTATATCATTCTTATGGTTTTCTGCGTTCTTCTTCTTCTTCTTCTCATTACTGTAATATTATTATTATTATTATTATTATTATTATTATTATTATTATTATTATTATTATCATTATTATCATTGTTGTTGTTGTTATCGTTACCAATATCAATATTATTTTTCTATGTTCAATGTTATTATTTCGATTATCAAAATTAGTTTTGTTCGTACTGTAAGTCCCAGGTCAGAGGAAATAACTTCAATTTGAACCTGTCCCGGGTCTGCGGGTGACAGCTCGCACTATCACACACATCTACGCTCACACCTACGAAATTGCACGGTTTTAGATATTGGTATAAAGCCATATAGGAGGCAAAAAAAAAAACGGTTGCAGCTCGTTTTTTATTACAATAATCGATATCGCTTTAGCAATACAAGATTGGTCCATAGCTCGCTTTGCAAATGAGGAAAAAAACCCGGCAAAAAATACTTTGCCATATTTGCTGACGGACAACGCTGTCGATTCTTGATTTTACTGATGTTGTTGTTGTCCATTCCTACATTGCTTGAAGGCACTGGGACCAAGAAGCAAGAGCAGCAGAAACAACAAAGCTCATTGAGTCCCCATATTGTCTGCAAGGAGAGGCAGGACTCAAGTTCACGGTTTTGGATTCTGTTTAATTGCTGCGCTTTCATCAGTTGGCCAGATTTACCTCGGAGTTGCATATAGAGCGGGGTGCGATCGATGAAACCTGGAACAACATCATCGGCACTCCACGATCAAGGACAAGAACATCCCTTCGGCTTTTTTTTTTTCTTTTCTCTTTTTCTTCTGTCTCTCTCATTATCTCTCTCTCTCTCTCTCTCTCTCTTCATAGCTCACTTACTTCTTTTTTTTTCATGTTTTCTTTCATTTTAGACTAGCCTTTTCGATAGGTCTTTTTTGCCTGCCCTTGTAGGCCTTGCTCTCGTTACTTCCCCTATTTTGTTCCACCTATAAAAGGCTTTTCTCTCTTTCTGGAAATTTTCAGATCACTTTGCCTTAAGTTTCGCATACTGAGCCATTGATATAGCAGTACGAAAGGGGACGCCTCGCCGTAGAGTTCTTCGAGACGAAATTAGTTGCAAAATTGGCCGAATACATGACAATCTTTCTATCCCTATACCTCTGTTATTGAAAGTGAGGATACTGAAACCACAAAAAGTAACACTGCTTGATGGCTATTCACAAAATGAAAAAGATCTGATTCCTCAGAAAATGACATATTTCTGAAGATTCCGTTATCTTGCAGTGGTTTTACTTCAAGGAATGTTTTTCACATTGACATGAAAATGAACGAAGACATGGACGCATACCAAACGCAAGCATTCGTTTTCTTGTGTTTGCATTTGCGCGTGGATGAATGTGCACGTGTGTGTCATGAATGTATTCAATTTATGGCTATATTGCACGATTCTGTCAATATCGATATTCTTTCAATCTAGATGAAGAAGGATCAAGGAGATACAGGGGGAAAAAAAGGAAACATTCTTAATCACGCCCATGTGCTCGGTCTCCTCCGCCTTGGCTAAATGCGCTGAATGAACGAGATGGGAAAGAATGGAAAATTGATCCCGAGGCAGAATTAATCACAGCTCGTCTCTTCCAGAGGGAGATGGAAGTCTTTGATGCGATTGGTAGCTTAGTTCCACGGTGACTTCAAACGAAAGATGGCCACAGAAACGGGGGATGCTTTCATTTCCGGTCCCCACCCGGCCAAAAGGAATTGGCGACTGTCAGCAATCCCCTGCCTTTCCACTGAAATCTTTCCGAAGATTCGTACACACAGCACTGATACGCACACGCTCAGAGATCAGACACACTTGCACATTGCACACAGACAGGCATGTACACTCACATACACAATCAATGGCAAATAGATGAACATGGATGCACTTAATTATAAGTCTCCGAAAAAAAGAAAAGATACTCAAAGCATAAAGATCGCGAATAGCAGGTGTGTAGGGCTCGGTTGCGATTCCAGCGTTATGGTTTGTTTTAGCAGTAGAGTCATTGATATCCCAACCCCAATACAATTACACATTATTGTATTTTTTCTTCCCCAAAGCAAAACATATCTTCAGGGGATATTGGTTATCTTGTTCAGCATGGAATTATTATGAATAAACCATGATATTTAAAGCGTGCAAAGATGATGAAACGTGCAGCTTTGAATAACTGGTGGCGAAATAGTCATTCTACATTATACTGGGGCGATCTGTAAAAACGAAGGTAACATGTCATGCTCCATAGCATGTTCACTGCAAAAACATCGGTGTTAGATTTAACACCATGGGTTTCTGATCTAACACCGATCAAGTGCCAATATAGGGGACCACACCCACAGGTGTAGAAAGTATGTTGTGATGGTGTTGAAAAGTGTTCACCTGGCACTTCGTTGTGTTAATTTGACACTGTGCTGGTGTTAACTCAACAATGACACCGAATGGTGTTGATTTGATATTATCAATAGGAGACCACACCAACTGGTGTTACTGTGGTGTAAATGTGTTAACACCTTTTTTTGTTCTTAAATCAAGTACCTTATCTTAAAACTCTTGATCGTCTTGTTAAAGTTCAAAATCAACAAGAAGAACAGTAACTAAGAAATTATTCAAAAAACAATTTTATATTTTGAAATGACTAGACATCCGGAGGTATTAATCTAACCCCATAAGTGAGAGGTGCCAGGTAAAAATGGCAGGGGTAAAAATGGCAGAGGTAAAAATGGCAGAGGTAAAAATGGCAGAGGTAAAAATGGCAGAGGTAAAAATGGCAGGGGTAAAAATGGCAGAGGTAAAAATGGCAGGGGTAAAAATGGCAGGGGTAAAAATGGCAGAGGCAAAAATGGCAGAGGTAAAAATGGCAGGGATAAAAATGGCAGGGGTAAAAATGGCAGAGGTAAAAATGGCAGGGGTAAAAATGGCAGAGGTAAAAATGGCAGGGGTAAAAATGGCAGAGGTAGAAATGGCAGAGGTAAAAATGGCAGTGGTAAAAATGGCAGGGGTAAAAATGGCAGGGGTAAAAATGGCAGAGGTAAAAATGGCAAAGGTAAAAATGGCAGAGATAAAAATGGCAGAGGTAATAATGGCAGTGGTAAAAATGGCAGGGGTAAAAATGGCAGGGGTAAAAATGGCAGAGGTAAAAATGGCAGAGATAAAAATGGCAGAGGTAAAAATGGCAGGGGTAAAAATGGGAGAGGTAAAAATGGAAGAGGTAAAAATGGGAGAGGTAAAAATGGGAGAGGTAAAAATGGCAGGGGTAAAAATGGCAGAGGTAAAAATGGCAGGGGTAAAAATGGCAGAGGTAAAAACGGGAGAGGTTAAAAATGGCAGCGGTAAAAATGGCAGAGGTAAATAATTATGTGGTAAAAATGTCAGAGGTAAAGTTGTCAGTGGTCGAAATGTCAGTGGTCAAAATGCTAGAGATAAAAATGCCACTGATAAAAATTTAGTCGTTGAAATGTGAGAGGATGAGGTAACAGTGACAGAGATTTTTTTCCTTCATGTTTCTGACACCTTTCTCGCAATACGCGCTTTTCGTGCCTCCTTCTCCTGAAATAAAGCACGGGGGAGACCGGGGAGAAATGGGACACGGGGAGAAATATGGGACACTCATGTAACTTGAAAAACGCTCGGCCAGTCAACAATCCAATTATATCAGTAAAAAGATGAGCCTTGGTACACCTGAAAATGGACATATTAACCACTATACAGCTCTACAGGTATCTTGTCAGTAAAATATCAAACTCACTTTAGATCTGGTAGGTCCTATACTATATTAATAAGTATTTTTAAAAGCGTGCAAACTTCTGAAAATGAAATTGCTTGATAACAGACATGCAGGTATGAAAAATGATATTATTGGCACGGATCTTTTACTGTTTCCATTTGGTTTCCGTTACCACTGGGAGAAATTTCGAGATTTTTGTTTTTGCGCCATGTGATACTTGAACAATGTAGTAAAATATTTTGCAAAAGCTTATTTGTTTTTGCTCCGTATGATACTTGAACAATGTAATAAGATATTTTGCAAGAGCTTACTTATGTCTGCCGATACATCTGCTGTAATTTGTTTTTTGCGTTTTGTATTTTTACTTCTACATTATGCCGTGATCAGGCCTTGTGAGATAAATAGGCTCCTACGAAACCTAAATGTGAGAAAATAATATTGAACAGGTGAAAAATTAGCGGTTTGCTTCGACTATGTCTCCTTCCCTTCTTTACACTAAACAGTTCAAGAAATGAAAAATAATGACAATATACTAGCCTGGACGTGAGCGGAATTCGTTTGTGTAAGAGTGTGTATGTGAGAGCATGTATATCTGCGTATATGTTTATACCAAAAGTGGTTTCGTGTGTGTGTGTGTGTGTGTGTGTGTGTGTGTGTGTGTGTGTGTGTGATAACTTCATTGGGCGAAACAACGTAGGATTAAACTGTTTAAGGGCTTTGCAGCATTGTTGGAACCCCCTTATAATGATAGGTAATATTAATAATAATTATAATAATAATAATAATAATAATAATAATAATAATGATAATAATAATGATAATAATAATAATACTGAATAATAAAATAATTTCCCATAGGACTACTAGGCTCTTAGCTGCTTTATTATTTCTCTGCACACAGACAGATTACGCCACTGCACTTGAATCAAACCCAGAATGCTGAGAGTGCTCTAATCTCTTTAAAACATAATTCATTCAATATTCTTAAAACCTGCAATTTGGATTTGAAAATTCGATAAATACAGTTTGCTCTGGCTAGGTTATCATTTAAAACCTCTTCATACGTTTATATCTCACGAAATCGCTCTCATTATACTTCTGACATTTTTACCTCTGCCATTATTACCTCTGCCGTTTTTACCTCTGCCATTTTTACCTCTTCCATTTCTGCCTCTGCCACTTTTACCCTTGCCATTTTTACCTCTGCCATTTGTACCCCTGCCATTTTTACCTCTGCCATTTTTACCTCTGCCATTTCTACCTCTGCCATTTTTACCTCTGCCATTTTTACCTCTGCTTTTTTCACCTCTGCCATTTTTACCACTGCCATTTTTACCTCTGCCATTTGTACCCCTGCCATTTGTACCTCTGCCATTTTTACCTCTGCCATTTTTACCTCTGCCATTTTTACCCCTGCCAATTTTACCCCTGCAATTTTTTATCCTGCCATTTTTACCTCTGCCATTTTTACCTCTGCCATTTTTACCCCTGCCATATTTACCTGTGCCATTTTTACACCTAAGTGAGCACCGGGAATTTAGCACCAGCTCGGTGTTTCATATTTTATACCGGACTTTTTGCAGTGTGGACACATGTGTGAATACTCATCTCAAAACGCAAAGATTAGAAGCCACGATGCAATGTATAAAGAAATGCCTTAGCAAGTATTTGTAAATCTACATGTCTGTCTCCCACATTTTTCTATCTCTTATGAATATAATGCTATAACATATTATATATCGTACATCACATGGAGAATTAGAATAACGACTTTAAGAGTAATATCCAGTTTAGTAATACGCAGCAGTTTATCATTCCCAAAGTCATCAACACTATACAAAGTCAAATAGTATACAGTCCAGCGAGCATAAAAAAAACCTGTCAGTGCCTGTGGTAGCTTGTTTGTTTGTTTGTTTTTTCTTTGAAGAATACTGAAAAGGAAACTGATTTAATGAAAGGGACAAAAAAGATAGAAACCATGACAGCTGTACAGACTACATGCATGCACATCACGCATAACACGTTCAATCATGCGATCTGATAATCCACGCCACAAGCCATGAATGCAGTCCTCTGATGCTAGCACAGCATCAATCACATAAATCATAGAATGCGTGGGTTTCTCCTTTCCATTCAATAAACTTTGTTCTCTGCATTTGGATACCCTTGAATACACATTTACATGTGTGTGTGTGAGTTTGTTGTTGTTGTTGTTTAAAATATAATACTATGAGTATTATTATCGTTATTAATATGCTTGTTGGGTCGACTTCTCCCCACAAGAGTCATGCCTTGTTTTGGTATTTACGACATATCAAGTGATTTGTATGTTTGGAAGACTGAGAATCGTACCCGCGAGAATAGCAAGATCGACGGCGTGTGACAAAATGAATAGCTCTCCTTTTAAAGATCCATTCTGTGTATTGCGGTCAACTGGTAGCCATCCTCGTCACGGCTCAAAGCTACTGGAGTTTAGGTTACCATTCTTGGGCATGCATCCATACCTTGAGATAGTGTCCCATTCCTAATTCATTGAAATATAAAGTTATTGTCTCCCTACCCCACCCCATCTCCCTCTCTCTCTCTCCGTTTCCTTCTGTCTTTTGTCCATCTCTCCGTCTGCCTCTCTCTCTCTCTATCTCTCTATCTTATGTCTGTCTCTCACTCTTTGTATGTGTGTATGTATGTATGTATCTATCTATCTATCCATATATCCATTTACCTGTATATTCATACAGTTGCCAACTTTCGTAATTCATAACTTTAATTTTTCATCTGTCGATTTCCACTTATAATAATAGTCAGTTCTTAGAAACGCATAATACCATAAGATGCGTGTCTATGTGTCTATGCGTGTACAAAATAATGAAACAAAATCTATCACATATTTCTCTAATTCAAACATGTAATCAACAATTGTCAAAAAGGTGAGTTTTTAACACAGATTTGAATTTATCAAAATCTGTAATGCATCTAACACTGAGAGGGAGATTATTCCATAATGAGGGTGCCATTTTTCCAAAAGACCTATCACCATATGTCTTAGATTTGACACTTATTTCAGAGAGGAGATTTTTTGATTTTGAGCGCAGATTACGACCAGGATGATATGGCTTGATGAGTTCACTGAGATATGCAGGGGCATTTCCATGAAAACATTTGAATACAAGGGTCAAAATCTTAAACCTGATACGAGCTCTTATGGGCAACCAATGAAGACTACGAAGAATGGGAGTTATATGATCAAATTTCCTTTTGCGTGTGACAAGCCTTGCGGCTGAATTTTGTATCCGTTGGAGTCCTTTCAGGTGAGAGTCTGGAACTCCAATGAGCAAACCATTATTATTATCCAAATGACTAAAAATAAACGCATGAACCAGTTTTTCTGTAGTTGCTTTATCGAGAAAGTGTCTCAATTTTCCAATCCTTGTAGACCTATGGCTGCAGATTTGCATATGTTATTTATGTGAGTTTTCATACTAAGATCATCTTGGATAATGACACCAAGGTCACGTGCCTTAGAAATTGGTAGCACAGGAGTATCGCAAACATTGACGGACAAAGTTGTTGAGGACTTGTTACGAGATCTTACATGCACAACTTCAGTTTTCTCAAGATTCAATTTCAAACCATTTTGCAAAACCAATCTTGAATTTTACCTAAGCATGATTCAATCTGACCAACTGCTACATCAGAATTAGTGCTTTTTGGCAATGAAAGATAAATCTGAGTATCATCAGCATATGTAATTTTACTTATGCCACACTTGTCAATTACATCCTCTAAGGGAGCTGTGTACATTATGAAACACAGTGGTCCTAAGACAGAACCCTGAGGAACCCCTTATCTATACTTCTCTGATATTTTTGTTTTCATACAAATCTACATATTATCAAGATGGCGTTTCCCTTGATAAAAGCTCTGAGACCTTTACACGGGCGAGCCTGGATTCACTTTCCCCGGGTGGTTTATGTGACCTTAATGTTAGCCCTATCCTATCTTCACTTTCGCTCCCCGATTCGCACACTGCAGTCGTAGGCCTACAGATTCATTTCAGACACATTTGTATCCTCATCTCAAGATTTCGGGTGCCCTATGAATTAGTGGTTTCTTGTTTTTGTTTGGGGTTTTTTCCGTCATGAACACGTGATCCATAACCAGATACGCCCAGATGTGAGCTGTGTATACGTGCCCCTAATGGTTACATTAAGCCCACTCCATACATCAGCATGGGCCCCGAAAGCTGTTCTTCCATTACTTTAATCCGTTCAAATTTTCTACGGGAGAAGCGTCGAGGAGAATTCTGAATATCATGCAAATGATTTACGCCAGGCTGTGAGTCTGGAGGTTTGGGCGTCATCAAACACAAACTCTCCTGAATGATCGGTTTCCGATTTTCGATTTTTTTTTCTTCTTCTTCTTTCCGCCCCCAAGACATATCGTTTCACTGAAGAGAATAAGTCAAAGTATCCAGTTTCGAACATCAACAAGTCGACGGCAGTCACTGCTGAATAAATCGTGATTTTTCTTTTTGTTTTTCTTTTTACCAAACTTGTAAATCTGTAGAGTAAACACGAAATAAGCCACTGTCCTCTGTTAGAGAAAGAGAGAGAGAGAGAGAGAGAGGGGGGGGGGTTGGAGGAGTTATAATAAAGCTGATACGATTAACGCCTCAATGTGGGAGTAGTCTTTTATGACTGGAGTAAGTTAATCAAACAGAGCAATTTTAATACAAGTGTCTTCAATACCAGTAACGATATTGTCAATAATTCCTGTTCGTGTTCATGTTTTCCTGCCTGTTCCGTCCCAGCTTTCGTTCTTGTCCTTGTCATAGTCCTTTCCTTCTGTTTGTTTCGCCCGAAGGATCATGATATCAAAGTTTTCATACATGGAGTCCTTGACGGATCTTGAGATACCCTCATCTCCTAGAGTATAATTCACAAAATTTACAAGCTATACTTTTCTTGTGAATTCCTCATTTCCACATAGAGTTAGAAAATGAAATTGTATTGCTTGCTTGTTTATTTATCTAAAAACAAATTTGACATTATCATAATTGTATATCCACGTTTTGTTGAATCTTATGTGATTCAAAGTTCCTTAAAATGTTATGTACTCATGTAGGCGTTATGTTTATTGCTTTGTATTACTTTATATGGAAATAAACTCCTTTGAATTGAATTGAATAATACTGTCAGGCGCAGGTAACAGTATGTCGGTCGCTACCTCTTATGCAAGTATGGAGAAGTCGCAAAACTGTGTGTGTGTGTGTGTGTGTGTGTGTGTGTGTGCGTGTGCGTGTGTGTATGTGCGTGTGTGCGTGTGTGTGAGTTTATATAAAAATATAACATAAATCATGTTTTAAGTTGATCATTTCAACCATAAACCTCCTCTCCACTTTTTGATGGCTCGAAAAGAAGAAGAAGAAAAAAAAAAAGAAAGAAATGTAGTGGCCCGATCGCGATGTAAACGGAAACATAACAATCCATTCAGAACCTTAAGTGCCCGATCGGGCCACCAAAAGGTAGCCTTTTTGGAAATTTGGTGGCCTGACCAAGCCACCTCCAGACCTGTAATATATATAAATTCATATCGAGGGAGAGAAAGAGAGGAAGAGAGAAGAAAACATGGAAAATGGAGAAGACCATTGTTGAACAACATGAGTCTCGTTCTTGTATCCAACTAAATAGTCTGTGGCAGTCACGCTCTTAACTCAAGACCCTGATAATTAAGTTGCCACTCAGTAACGTCAAAAGGAGAAGGAGACCATTGAACGGCGCTTTGTCAGACAACTATACAGAGTGCTGACTTTCATCCTTCGATGCAGAAACAAAACCCGACTGTTTCCGAATGCCAAGCCAGTTTTTATCTCATGGTGTAGAGGGGAGAAGAAAAACGCATTCTCTTGTATGTAGAGAGAGAGACCTACATACATATGCTTGACCTACAACTATCTCTACGTGACTTTTTCCTCTTTTCCTTTCTTTTTTTTTTCATTCACTTCTCTCTCGATATGAATCAATCAATTGCGTCTGAAACGCATTCCTGTTTTCCAGTCTCGGGTCATCAAAACGATTGATCACATTACGCTCGCGTAGCGTTTCATTGAGCTGGGAGCGGGGCGAGTCACGAAGATTAAGGCCAAATGTTAATGAGAGTTTGGGGCGATTTTTGTTGGACGAGGATATGATACACGGAGTGATAATCCTGTATATATGATTCCAATGCGAATCTGCGTCTTCGTCCGTAAGAATTCCAGAAGTAGGCCTATGTGCATATGATTTACGCATGTGACCTATGTGTATATTTGATGCACGCAGTCATGTATCTTATGTGTGTATATATTGATCATTATTTGTATATATGTGCATATGCATGTAGGTCTATGTGTGTATGTATTTATGTATGTATGTGTGTGTATGCATGTATGTATGTATGTATGTATGTATGTATGCGACTGTGTATATATACTATATACTTGCACTTTCTTCATTTTTCTTTGTTTATAACCATGCATTTATCAATAAGGTACATTAATGTTAAATATTGTATTTATTTTCTATTTTGCTGTACGACGAATGGATGTTTCCAGCATTTTATATCATTAAGTGCTTTTCATCAAATGTTTTAGATTGCTATAAAGTGTGCCGATGTTGCGTTTATAAATAAAACAAGAAAAGAATAGAAATAAACATGAAGTAGTGTATTAGAAAAGCTTCAACTTGTTTTCGAGAAGTTGTTGACATAGGTTACAGCATACTGCATGGAAGGACGTAACAATGTAAGAAGTCCTGAGCCAGACAAAAGAAAATAAATGTAGAGTTAAAGAGAGAGGGTTCAAAATCATTACGTGAAATTATTTTCCCTTCAGATTTTGTTTATTTGCTTGTTTTTATTCGACCAGACGACTGAGTGCAATGCGCCATGTTTATTAGCGAACGAGGGAAGGCTATCAACGACCGGGCAGTGATCTGTAAGCCAGGGGACGGGACGGGGTGGATGATACCTCATGCAACCCTCCAATATTGCCGGGGGATCCAGGGGCTGAATTAACCGGAGCACCAGACAACCAGCCAAACATCCCCCGAAGACACACCCGCTGTCTCCTTACTTAGATGTCTCATTTACCAGATCAAAATAAAAAATGAAATAAAAGCTATGTAATTGCATTCCCCTCCCCCTCCCCGGTTTTTATTCTTTCTTTATTTTTCATAGCTTTCATCCATATGGGAACATTACATTTACACAAACCATAAACATAATTCGATATAGGGCATTACAGTCATGACGCACTTATACAACACATGTGAAATAATAACTTTCTTGATAAATGAAACAATTAAGCGATATTCCAGCGACACGACGGTCCAATGATTAGGTAAAACATATTTAGCATAAGGAAAATATCTCTCGTTTGGAAATTGTGATGGATCCTAAATGTGAAGCGCATTAGTAGCCTCAATTTCTACCCCAATTGAATTAGAGAACACCAATTAGCGCGAGCAGTGATGTTAGAACCTCTACATATTAAGTCACGCCAGTTGCTCAGTTATTTTGCATGGCGTTCTGCAGAGTAGCCAGCCCCAATAATGTGCCAGTCCTCCCAATATACTCATGTTAATTTTGTGAACAGTATTATGATCTAAGAGCAAAATAAAGAACAACAAATCTGAAATAGAATAAGAAAGTTGTGAGACATTCTTTATGTGTGTGTGTGTGTGTGTGCATATTTTCATGAAAAAGTGATATAATTCGTAACCATGCTAAATACATAGATGACGTTTTGTGCGATGTGGAAATGTCAAATGTAAATATTTGCACATTGAGAGATGCGCAGACTATAGAAATCCGCACTCTTCAAAGGAATAAATCTATTTCATCCCCCACCCAATCTTCTGCTGACATTACACTTCTGGTTTCGACGAGCATGGTGTATTCAGTGGTCTCTGCATGATGGACTTACCAGTTTATACGGTGTCAACCTATTCATTAAAGGAGAATAAAACCCTATGAATTGAGGGAATGCATGCAGCAATAATTAGAAGAACACATCAGCGAAATTTGAGGGAAATAAGATAATCCGTTAAAAAAATCTATGAACATTTAAAGTTTTAAAGCAGCTATCGCTGGATGAGTATTCTACAACACTTTGTGACGTCACTTACGAAAAGCGATATAAAGAAACTAGAAAGAAAATTGACTGTTCACTTTTCTATCTTACACCATGACAGAGCACTATAGATTTATCTCTTCCAGAGACAGGGCAATGCTCTCACTCTTAACATATCAGGAACAAGTCGAGCGTGTGTGCACTTTTCATACAAAACGCGTGGTTTTTTATTTTACATTCTCCTTATATTTTCTTTATATCGATTTCCATACATGACGTCACAATAGTTGTCTCATACAGCAATTGTTCTTTGAAACTACACCAAAACCAATGCCAATGTCAGAAAACTTATTAGACAGGATCCTACTGATGATCATGCCATGAAAAGGGGTAATCTGATGTCTGGATATATTGGATTATTTTGTCTGAGGAGCAACTTTAAAAAAAAAAAGGCATACACCCTCAACGGCAAGAAAAGGGTAACTCACGGAGGGATTTCATTTCTTGCCTCCGAGGCCGTAGGCGAGAGCATATACCATAATGTGACTCAGGCACGATTGAAACCAAATTCGATATTCATGCGAAATGTCATGGGCGTTGGGAAGGCACGCAGGAAAATGAACGATACTGTGGTTATAAATTGTAGCCGTGTATCTTAACTGAAAGCAAAAGAGAAAATTCCTCGTGATAAAAAGAATGAGGAAATCATAAATCAAGACAGTCACCCACGTACACATCCACACTATACACGTATAATAATATACAGTACTTGTATGATCAAATGTAGTGAAATATCTTATGTGTATATTATACAAATATAATATCTCACTATTCTTTTGATACTCATGTATATCTCTTACATCCTCAGGTCTGATATTTTTTGGAATCAAATAATTGTGTGGAGGGTGTGCCTACTTCGCCTCTGCATATAGAAAGACGTAAGTGTGACTTACATTCGTGATCATGTCCACAACAATCAGCCAGGTCCTCCGATGAAATAACAACAACAGCGCTGCTTTTTATTTTCTTCTTGTTCGCAATTACAAATCTCTTTCAATGTGATATATCACTGAAACATGACATTACGATTAATTTATATGTTTTAACTATCTATAAATCAATACAATTTGAGAGTTTTTCTCTCTTTCTGTATCTATCCCTCACTCACTCTCTATCTATCTATCTATATATCTATCTATCTATCTATCTGTCTATCTATCTATCTATCTATCTATCTATCTATCTATCTATCTATCTATATAAGTACATGTACTTCCCTTTAGATTGCTGTATCGCTCTCTTGAAATAGTCAAGCAATGCCTAGAACTGTACACACCAACGGATTTTAATTTCGCATTTGGAATTATAAACAAGAAGATCGGAGTCCTACAGGGCAGAATGAATGTATTTGACAATCGTGACCTCAAAATGACGGTATATTATGATCTTGTTCAACTTCCCCCGTAATTCCTGGCAATAAAGCAATATCGAAATAACAAACAAGCACACCAACAAATCTATACAGTCTATTTTGTGAATCTCTCATGAATAGATTGACCATATTAAAACGGGAGTCGCAAGAGTCTCTCTCTCCTAACAAAAACTACCCTCTCAAAAACAAACACAAACACACACACACACACACACACACACACACACACACACAGATAAACCAACCAAAACAAAATGGCCTAATCTTTACCGTATAAAAGTTGCCCAGGGCAAATCTAGGCTAAGACTATGTAGGAAGACAAAGAACAGGTCGAATTTGAATGATCAATCGAATACCCATTTAAGGGAAGTACACAAACCCACATGGGCCACCTTGCTAACCCCCATCCCTCCTGTATATCCCACCATCCCCAGCCATCCAGAAAAAAGAAGTTATTTAACCCATTGGTAGCTTTAAAACTACACTGGATTGTATTCAGCAATTGGGAAATTGTCATTACCCGGAGTTCAAGGGGTTAAGCAAGATCAATGTAGGCTTCGTGTAGGTGTAATCATTGGGCAAAGGGAATAAATGAGGAAGAGCTGCAGACTTAATTTAGTAAGGTACATTTTTGGCTCCGGGCAAATTTCAAACAGGAGATTTCCTCAATATTAATCCTCGGCTTATCTATTCTAGACTGTCAGATGGGTAATGCAACTTTTAAATACGTCCTAGGGGTCGTCCGACGAGTAGAAAGGGGGAAAAAGACCAAGAGAAGAAATTTGTAATCACCCCAAAACAGATACTCCTTAATTCTAGAGTTTCTAGTGTGTATGGCTGTGTACGTTGTTTGTGTGTGTGTGTGTGTGTGTGTGTGTGCGCGCGCGCGCAAAGGTGTGTGTGTAGGTGTATATATATATATATATATATATATATATATATATATATATGTGTGTGTGTGTGTGTGTGTGTGTGTGTGTGTGTGTGTGTGGCTTGCACTTTAACGCGTAATGCGATCTGAATAACACTTCCTTGAGAAATCGATATGTGATAAAGATTCATCAGTAGGCCCTATGTGTGTCAAGAACTGTCTGAAGGATCAGCAAAATCGTGTCACGTGTAGACGATCAGAATTATGATCGCAATGTTGACACCGCTGTAGGCGATAGTGGTCTACCCTTGTATTGCCATGGCAACCAAGATTTTAAAAAGAAACAACAATCGAAATTTACACTAGTATATTCCCTCTGTGTGTGTTTTTTTTTTGGTGTGTGTATGATAGGGATATGTATGTATACCTTTTGAAACTCAGACAAGGCAATTACAGTTGCACGAGTTTGAAGGTAGAGTATTGTGACATTGTCATGATTTGAAATTTTGTAATCTTCAGTAATCCTCACAATGGGATCTAATCTTGTTTTATGGGCACCACTAAGGAAGAAATATAAGCATTAGAAATTGAAACAAGGTGAATGCGGAAGCGTAGTTTTGACTACAATCTAACCTTGATGACTGATTATTAAGAGCATGGTGTGTATACCGTCATACATATCACCTAATATGTCAAGAACATTGCAAAAACATCGGTATTAGATTTAACACAGTGGGTGTCAAATCTAACATCGATCAAGTGTCAATAGAGGACCACACCCACAGGTGTAGAAAGTATGTTGTGATGGTGTTGAAAAGTGTTCACCTGGCACTTCGTGGTGTTAATTTGACACTGTAGCTGGTGATATTTTTGACACTGCGCTGGTGTTAATTCAATAATGACACCACATGGTGTTGATTTGATGTTGCTGGTATTAATGTCATTGGTAGAACATCCGTCCAGCTTCAGTAGGAGACCACACCAACTGCACCACCTGTGGCTTAAATGTGTTAACACCATTTTTCAAAAATCAAGTACTTTATCGGAAATTTCTTGATCGTCTTGTTGAAGTTCAAAATCAACAAAAAGAACAATAATTAAGAAGCTATTCAAGAAAACAATTTTGCATTTTGAAATGACACCCGGAGGTGTTAATCTAGCACCATATATGAGCAGCGGAAATTTAACACCAGCTCCGTGATATCTTGCATTACAGTCACAACCGTATTGTATCAGAAAGCACTGTCATTCCCAATATTATGTCTCATATCCTGTCATCGTATCGGTATATTCTCATATCATTTTACGATTAAATTAAATTAAATTAAATCAAATTCAATTCAATTCAATAGTTTATTTATTTCCATCATAAAAAAAGGAACATGATCCAAAGCGGTACAAGTTTTCGATTTGTCTTTCATTTGTCTGATAGGGGCATTTTTTTTTTCAAATACAATATAAAGTATATGCACGAAATATGTCATAAAAAAAAGGAACAATGCACTTTGTCATGGCAACAAAAATAGTAAATAATCATAACGATGGAAAACAGTGTTCCACTAAAAAGCCAAGCTTGTAACACGTGGAACACTGGAACAAAACAACGACAGCACCAAATGATATATGATGCATATGCAAATGGAAACTAAAGGCCAAAAATAGGTATACATGAGTGAAAGCAGCAATTTTAGTAGAATACATCGGCAAATGCTTGAGGAAAATCTGACAACTGATTAAAAAGTTATGAATTTTTACAATTTCGGTTTTGTCATTGCTGGATATGGAGACTTCTACACTTCATGATGTCATTATGGGCGATGGGCAACAATGTAAAGTAAATATAAGGAGAATTCCATGAAATTATTTCTTTCTTCATGAAAAGTACGCATTCCATAGACTTATTACCAAAATATGACAGGAATATTATTTCCCCCTGCTTTTAGAAGGAGGTAAGACAGGCGCTCTTTCATTATGCTAGGAAGGTGAAATTATGTCACATTTTCTCTACATTTCCTAAATACTGTTATCTTTAATGAAGTGCAGTAGTCTCCTCATCCAGCAAGGGCGGCACCAAAACTTTAAAATTTTATTTTAATACTGTTCTGCTCGACCTCGACTACGTTCAAGTGCAGATAACACCTTACTCCATGTACCCAAAACCAACAGTAGAGCGGGGGACAATGCTTTTGTGACGGCTGCACCGCGATTGTGGAACGATCTACCTCGGTTCGTCCGCATTTCCCCATCCCTTGATGTCTTCAAGAAGAATCTTAAGACTTTCCTTTTTGATGGTAATTTGTGACTGAATGTTGTTGTAAAGTGCTGTGAAACCAGTCATTGACTGTGTAAGAGCACTATATAAATGATCCAATTGTATTGTGTTGTATTGTATTGTATTGTATTGTATTATTACTTTTGAATGGATTGTCTGATTTTCCTCTCACTCTCACTGATGTGATCTACTAATATTACTGTTTTCACTCGACCAGCATAAGTACTTGGGCTTTGGTTTCCTTAAACAGAATATCTGTGTGCGGTTGTTATTCTTTTACATTTTTTCATCATGATGTTACCGCTTGTGTTATGACATGTTTTGTCGCAATCTTGGCGCCAGAGGCTGAACCGTATTTTACCGTCCACCAAATGTTGTTTAGTGGTTTTACCCCATTACGAGGGTTGCTCAACCCTAATCTGTATGATGCAACTCTTAGATCCTTGAGGGTTTTAAGATACATATGTATTCAAAATGACGGCCCTAAAGTAAAATTCCTATAATATTTCCGTGCGAACGGTGAAATTTGGCAACACTGATTTTTTGACCCTGTTTCGAGGGTGCTGAATATAAATCTGGATGATGCAATTTCTTATCCTTTAATGTTTAAGATATTCAAGATGACCGACAAACTAGCAAACAAATTGGCTGCCAAAATGATGCCGATATCTGAAATTCCTTATTTTATAAATGACGAAAATTGAAACAAACTAATGGTTTTCACCCCTTTTCGACGATGCTGAATCCGAATATCATGGATGATGCAACTCTTGTATCCCCGTAGGATTTTAAACATTAAAGATGGCTGCCAAAATATGAAACTCCTTTTAGGGACAGAGGGATTGCTATTATGTTACCAATACTTCATATTCTACTTACATTTCAGTTGAGCGAATTTTTCAAACTAGCAAGAATGTTACCCTACAGGGCTTCCATAATTCACCCCCATAATTAACGAACGTCTGAAAGCATGTTTCAGGCGTATCATGGAAAGATATGAGATTAACATCCTCTTTAAGAGATGAAAGTGTACACATATGCGAACAAAAAGATATGACTAATAACTTTATGACGCCAAAAAGACATATTCCAAATGGCCAGAAAAATAGCCACCAAGACGGCTCCCAAGATGCGAAGTCAATTACGTGACTTTTTGATTTAAAATGTTGAAACTCATCTTATGTTTTCATGAAACTTGTTTTTTTTTTCTAATGATACCATAAAAAACGGCGACAACCATTTGCGGAGATAATATGTCACGAGTGTGTGTGGTGTGTGAGTGGGGTGGGGTGGGGAGGCTGCGAACAGCGGAGGTGATACCCTAGCCATGGCCATTCATGCCTGGCCAAACGCAAGGGAGTGACTGTGGGCGGGCTATCCCCATGCCTCATGAAACAGCTCTTGGAGCTTATATTTGAGAAGGAAAATTCAGCATTCTGGTGTGAAACTTGTGGTAGGAAAATTAGAAATTTTCCAATCCAAAAAAGTTTAAAAAAAATTAAATAGGGCAAAACCATCAAAGAACATAATGGTGGATGGCAAAATGAGATTAGGCTCAAAATCTGGCAACTGTAAATATGACTGTTGTGTTCTGCTGATTATTCAGGTGTGAGTTTCTTCAATTTGTCGCTATATACCTTCAAGGTAGTAAATGCTACCCCTAACATGTCAAGTTGATGGAATGTGTTATTCGATCATGAAAAATGAATTTTTGTGGAACTCCCTTTATATTTTCTTTATATTCTTGTCCTCACATGGCGCCATAACCTCTAGTAGTTTCCTTATCCAGTGGTTCCAACACTAAAACTGTAAAAATTTATAACTTTTGCATCGATTGTCCGATTTTAATTATTTTAATTATTCCACATTTCTCTTTTGCTTTTGGTTTCCTTTAAGCACCCTGGAAGGAGAGTAAAGCCGTCATACTTTATTTTTCGTTTTTTCGTCGTCTAAAGGGAAGTGCACACATATCAGGATTTCATATTTTGGCGGCCATTTTGGCAATCAGTTTAGTGGCTATCTTGAATATCTCAAAAACCTTCAATATAGTGCAGATGGATTAAGCACCCTTGAAAAAGGATTACAAAAATTAAAACAATCTTTCCCATTATTTTATAAGGAAATATGTAGGAATTTTATGAATTAGCGGCCATCTTGAATATCTCAAAATCTTCAACGATGCAAAAGTTGCGTCATCAAAGATTCGGATTCAGAACCCTCGAAATAGGATAGCACCATCAAAACAACAACAGCAACAACAACAAAAAAAAAACATCGGGTGAACGACAAAAGTCGGTTAGGCAAAAATTTAACTTTGGCGCCAAGACTATCAAGAAGATCTATGATGACTTTACATGTTACATCGTTCTGGTCTAAACTACTTTAATGAGAGACTGTCAGGATCAGTATAGCCCTGTACTCTCTACAATTGTTGCCGGTCTATTTGATATATCAAGTCAGTCACCTTCCATATGAAATCTTCCGTACACGTTAACCACATCTCTGCTTCCAAAGCTAGAGACCAAACCTGCATACAAAACAAAAAACCACGACGGGATACATTACAATTAGGCAGTTTCATTTTCAGACCCAGAGATGGCCATGCGATGCCATTCATTGGCGCCAGAACGTGCTTTACAAAATAATGGTGATGAGGATCGATGCAGTGGTCAAGATACTTTGACTGATACTATGGAAACGACATACGTATTGTACGTTAAAGAAAGCGTATGTGTGTACGTGATTTCTCATATTGATGCATGTACGTGAACAAGGGAGAGGAGAGACAAGGAAGATAAAAGGAGAAACTGAGGAGATGTGAGGGAGGGAGAAAGAGAGAAAATAGCCAAAAACAATGCCCAAAAAAGACTTTCCTTGATAAATTTTGGGCGCAGGAGGAGTGAAATCTTCGTGAAGAGTTAATGTAGGTTGACCCAATCTGTGGAGGTCGAGTGTGCACAATACTCCTAATTGCGTGAAAAGGAAATTGATAATATCGATTGGGTTCTCAGAAAAGGAGTTTCTAAATTCAGATACTGATAGCCAGGGGCAATGGGATAATGTTGTCACTTGGACCAAGCCCACGAGGGCGGGGAGAAAAAGAGACATTTGAGAATGAGAAAGGAGGGAAGAGTAAAGAGAGAAGGAAAGAGACAGGGAGGAGAGAAATAAATCAAGAAAGAGGGGCAGTTACATGGAGAGGAGAGAAGAGAGGGACAAAGAGATCCAGAGTGTATGTAATTCACAATTTTTGCAACTTTTTTTTTCTCGTTTCGCTTCTACTCACTCCCTCTCCCTCCTTCACCCTCTCAGCCCTCTTCTCTCCCTCCCTCCTTGTTTCTCTCTCTCTCTCTCTCTCTCTCTCTCTCTCACCTTCTTTCTCTCCTTCCCTCTGATGATGAGATGATTTATGATTGAATAATTTGGGATGATTTGAAAACTTTCATTTTATGATAGTTTAATCAATTTGAAATAATTTTAATTGACAGAGGTAATATCGATGAAAATCGTAATTTATTGCCACGCTTCATCCATCTATTTTAATGAAGCAATTTCTTCAAGTTTACATGTGCCATCAACGAAAAAACACACACGCACACACACATACACACGATACGAGTTGCTGCCATGAAGCTCTTTATTGCTCAAATTGACACAACAGCCAGTGTAATAAACAGGAATGAATCAAATCGACTCTGTTAAAGGTTAACGTAACGATGACCGTCCTTACCATGTATGTTGTTGTTGTTATTCCTATTACTTGGATTATTGTCTTTGTCGTCTAAATGAACATAGTTGAAATTTTAATCATCCATTATGATTTGGGAGCAAGAGGAAGGATATTGCGCTAAAGAAAACACACACACACACACACACACACACAAACAAAACGTGTAAAACGTAAAATCATACAACTTAGGGGTTTCAGTAGATGAGGGCCTAAAATGTATTATTGGAATGACAGAGAATAATACGGCCATTAGGTGTAACATAGGAAACAAAATAATCATTCACAATTCCCAAATAATGGATGGATAGTCCTGTTGAAGTCCATCTTCTTAGAAGGAGCTGGTGTACCGAGAGGCTCAATTACGCGCACTGACTTAAGAAACAAGCATATAAACAAAATGCACACACTACAGCTTCAATACTGTGCGTGATATGGAAAATATGAAATCTCGACGTTAAAAAGCAATCACCAATTAGGTTAGTAGCGACATATGGGGAAGACACAATTAGGACAAACATTGGAAAAATTGGAAAAAATTGGAAATAATACATTAATTTTTCAAAGCTCTTCCATAAGAGATATCTTTTGAAATTCCAACCATAAGTTTTGTCGTCATTTAAGAACACATATGTATAAATCAGAATAATTCCTGAATTAATGAATCATTATGTATCATGTGCATTTTTGCGCATTCTTACAGTTACGTAACTGTGTTGCTCGGGTGACAAGGAGTCTTGAAAGCGCGATACAGGTGGCTACTTTGTATTTCACTATGCTTTCGTATATTTTATTACTTTCTCTTGCTCTTTTTGCTCTCTTTTCTTTTACGTCCCTTTCCTTCCTTTCATAGTTTTCGTTACTAGGTTATTTAAGAAGACCAACACTTTCATATATACAGGGACCTATACATTACAAGCTTTGCTTTTTAGTAGGTCCCCACATTTCATGTTTGTTAAATTGTCTTCTCTTGTATTCTTTGTAATTACGACGCTATGTTCAATCTTATGTTCAATCGATCGTATTATGTTTGATGTTTTGAGATGTGGAACAATCAAATCAAATCAAATAAAAAATAATTGAAAATATGAAGGAAAAAACGAAAGACATGCACAAAATGTGAACGATGGCGGAACTGAGAGTAATAAGTGAGAAAAAATATATGAGTAAGAGAGGGACAGGGAAGGTGATGGGGAGAGAGGGCAATGATAAGGGATGTTGACAAGACGAAGCCATTAACTATTTCAACCTTAAAAGAAAACGCCTTTGTCTATACAGCGAAGTAAGCTAGAAAACGGCTACCTCTGCCCATACATATTATTAAACGGAAGACTTCTGAACGAATGACTTGCAGGGACGTAATGTACACTCGGATGGGATGGGATGGGATGTGCGCAGGCGCTATTAAAGATGCGGCAAGTGTTGGTGTTAAACGTCAGGAAATAGAGTTGGTTGACACACAGCTGGCTAGCTCGAAGGATTCCGTGCGTATCAGGTGACTAGCTTCCATTCTTCTCTTGAGTGGGTGTTTTTCTGTGTGACTGCATCGTGCCCTTGCGTGATATAGAGGAAGAGAGAGAAAGAGACATAATATGTAGGGAGGGAAATGGGAGTGTGTGGGACTGTGCATGTTAGGGCTTTTTGCGAGTGAAATAGGAGCAAGATTTGGAAAGAGAGAGCGTTTGTGCGTGGGTGTGAGAGTAAGCAATTGGGCCGTTTGCATACACCTCGTTACGGTTTGGATGTCACTACTCTACAATGTCATTAACTCGAAGTTTTCATGACATTATTGTTTAAATTTCAAATCATCATCCATTTATAGAATGATTCCAGCCAGTGATCAATATATGATATACATACTATAATACTACTTACATGAGGAATAAGTTGATGTTTTGATTTCTTTGACTCTTTGAAATTCCCGATACAGCAAACTGTACAAAGAACTCTGGGTAGAAGTGATTATCATAATCCGTATTATCTCACAGGAGTGGGCACATTATGGCGTAGTGGAACGGACCACGTGATCTGTTAAATGAGGGTCTTGGGTTCGAATCCACCCCAGTGCGTTCATCCTAGGACAAGATGTTTTACCAAACATGTTTCTCTTGAAGTGGGTAATTGGCATTCCTGGTAATTGGCATTCCTGATAAGGGGCGAATCCATGAGTTCCGTAAAGGGGTTGGGGAGGGTGTGTGTGTGTGTAAGGGGGGGGGGGGATCCCCCTCCCACGGTAGGGAGGTTTTTTGATATATTTATCTTGGTCATCGTGCGATTTCATACATACTTTTGGTATACTTTTTTGTGATTTTATTACTCTTGAAATATAAAAAAAATAAATAACTATTAAAAATAAATAGATACTAAGAAATAATGATAAAGGGTCGCCCGGTGTGCCCCCCCCCCCCCCCGATCTTACACTGCTGAGGTATACAGCAGAACCTTCTGGAATGAAGAGCCAATCCTGGGTATATGATCCATATATATACTATTTCTTTAAAATTCATTAAAGAAATTAATGACAGAAACTGCGGTTTCACTAGCAGCAGAAATGAATGCAAAACTATGTAAGTAATGATTTCGGTGGTAATATATAGTTATCAACTGTAATGTTCTTGATGATGCAGGGCACGCCATCTTGCTGGCCATGTTAGTGCTTTGGGGCTTTCCATGTCCAATGTGCTTTATGGCACTAGTGTCTTTAAACACTATGGACAGTTATAGTGATTTGATTTGATTTGAATTGATTTGATTTGATTTGATTTTTGATTTGATTTGATTTTTGATTTGATTTGACTTGATTTGATTTGATTTGATTTTTGATTTTTAATTTGATTTGACTTGATTTGATTTGATTTGATTTGATCTGATCTGATTTGATTTGATTATGATTTCATTTGATTAGATTTGATATGATTTCATACCATTTAATTTGATTTGATCCTGTTTCCTCATTTCACTGAAAACCGTGATGTAGGCTTAAAGTGTGGCAAAGAGCCAAATGCAAAACTACGCAATTGCAATTCTGCATGAAACAAGCAGTCTTTAAGTTATTTTTTTTTCTCTCTCTCTCTTATCAACATGATATTTTCTTAATCATTGGAAATGGTTACACATCGTTGGGAGACCATCATCTAAAGCATTTTTTTTATGTTGACTGGTGAATTTATGAGTAAATTTACAGACTTGAAAATTGTGAATCTTAAAAATCAGCATTAGGTGTTGTCGTTGTTGTTGTTGTTGTTGCTGCTGCTTTTTTTTTCCTTGTCACAGGGAGCAGCTCTTTTCATGCTCCCGATCACGTCATATGGGAAGGAAAAAAAGCAAAATAAAACTGGGCTAATGATAATGACTGGATGTAGATCACTGCCCAAACAAGAGGCTGATGATCTCTCCAGCTGCAAAGGTCATTAAAACAGGTAGCTTGGTCACATAATGGGATCGGAAATGACCCGAACTTAATTTCAGATACCTTGCTAAAACAAAGTTCCGCTATTTAATGATTCATGTAACACGTGAAGAACAATGGTATCGAGGGGGTTATTATTGGGATAAAGCACGGTCCAGGGCTTGTTTTATTGTACTGGTCGGGAATGCAGGGCAAGGTCATTAGACATTAGATGTCCTGATTGATATCATGATTAAAACAACACCGATCATTACACCCTTGAAGGTGGCGTCTCAGTGACTGCAATGAATCGTCAGGATTACGTCAATGGCCTCTTTCACCAATCATTGCCTGCCAAGTATAGAACGGCTGTGTAATCACCTTGAGTCCATGTCCATTTTTTCATTTAGAACGATAATTGAAACATCGAAAATGTAACAATTTACAATTGGCAATAAATTCTTTGGCATGCAGCAGAAACCTAGTTTGACAGTAATGTTTTTGCACTCGCAGCTTTATGAGTCATGAATTTCAGTTCTGTGCGTATTGAGTGAATATCCATACTTGCACATTTTTTACATCTTTTTCTCTAATTAGAGTTTCAATTCTTGTCGTGTGAAATGTTACACGTAGTAGTTTTTGAAAAATTCCCAATTTTTAGTTTTGAGTTTTTCTCTCTTTTTCTCTTTGATGTTTTCATCTTTCCATGTTCCTCTGTCTCCTGATTTCTGTTCGTCATTTCATTTGTATTCTAGTGCCATGTATTATTTCTCCAGTGTTCGTGCGGGTGTTTCTACATTTTTCAGAATCTATATATTTCATCTTTTCATTCTAATTCTCTCATTTCCAACCCCACTCTCTCTCTCTTTCTCTCTCTCTCTCTACTCCTCTCTCCACTTCACGGTTTACCTTTCTCTCTCTTGCTCTCTTTCTTCTTCTCTTCTTCTCTCTCGTTCCTTCTTTTAACTCTTAATAAAATTTGTTCTCCCTTTTCCTCTAATCCGTCGTGATCAGTCCTCTTGCATAATTGCTTGTCTCTACTACTCTGTTTCTAAATTATGTCTTCATTTTACATACCGACACACACACACACAAACACACACACACATACACACACACAAATATATATATATATATATATATATATATATATATATATATATATATAAAAACACATGCAAATTTATATAATTTACATATCTATATACTTTTAAGCAGAAAGATAGAGATATATAGTAGATATATATGCATATACATGTATATCTATCTATCTATATATATCTACACTCTCCTTCTCTTTCTCGCTCCCTCGACTCTCTCTCTCTACTTGACACAGTACCTCCTTTTCTCTCCTGCTCTCCTACTAGAATGTCCTATTAAGTCAGTCTTCCTTTCTCCAATCCCTCCTGTCTTCCACTCTATCTCTCCTCTCTCTCGGTGTCTTTGTCTCTCTTCTCTCTCTGCCCCCCCCCCCCCTCTCTCTCTCTCTTTCTCTCTCTCTGTCTGTCTTAGATCCGTCCACGAAATGTCATTCATGAATTCTAACTCCCTGGAATCACTTTATCGCCCGATTTGCCCGAAATCATGCGATCTTCCTGTGTGCGCACGAGGCGTTTAGCGTTGACGTAGTCACCACCAACCAAGCGCCTCAGTAATGCCCAGACATAGTGGGAAAAGATAACCTACAAGTATATAGGAAATAAACATTTATCGTCCGTAGGGCAGCATTCGAAAGAGACTTGCGTACGCACACCGTCCCTGCTTTTGACACACTTAGCAATTTGTGGTATTTTAGAGCCACATTGCGAACAGTCTTTCCCTAAAGGGATAGTATATATTTTCGGTTGAGATGCGGGGCTTCCTGAGGTTTCCAAAATCTTTTGATGAATTATGTTTTTGAGATAATGAGAAACCTCTTATGAAATATGAAAGAGCATACCATTCTAAGAGGAATTCAAAGATTATTATTTTGATGAAAAATTGGTTTAGAAATAGCCGAGATATCCAAAACAAAGCGACCCTAATAAAAGGAGGGACCAACCTTTTATCAAGATCGCTTTGTTTCACTTTGTTTTGGGATATCCCTGCCATTTCATAGAATTGCATGTTCTTTAACATTTTCTACAGTATTTTTAAAGTATCTAGCCGAATCCTCATCTTGACCAATACTATACATCCCTTTAAAGTCATGCAATACTATGTATGCTCATTGTAACAGACTAGAAAAAAACAACATTTCATATCAAATCGTGATGAAACGAATAGAGACCAATGTCCCTTTTTTATTCAGAATCCACAAAATGAAGTTGGTTGGTGTTAGAAAAAAAAAGTATAAAAAATTGTAGCTCAAGATATATTTTTTTTCTAAAACAGCGTTAAAGTTGCATGACTATATACTGTAGTTTTTGATGCATGGATATTATTCCTCTATGTTATATGCTGCATACAGTCATGTATGTATAGTGCTTGGCGAGTTGGTGGTTTGCCATCATACCCCGTTGGAAGTAGGTCCGTGGTTTCTGCTTAAATGTCACCGTACGGTAATTAACTGAGCAGTGGAAGATGTCTTGCACATCATGAAGTCTCGTTTGGGGCTACAATATTCCAAATCGTGCCCATTAGGTTACCAAATGAAGTATTCTGAAGAACATGACGAAGAGAAAGAAATTCTATACGGACCAAATTATAACTGTTGATTCAACCAAGGAAGTTAAGTGAATGAAATGATATTCAAACTTGTATGACCAAGATAGTAAAAAGTTTATATGAAAGATTCAAAACTGTATACTTTTTATAACATAATTTGTGCACTTATTAGTCACCAAATACCATTAACATGACGTAGATTCAAGCTATACACTCATCATCAGCATCATCGTGCTGTTGAGTCAGCTGGAGATAAGAATGCAGCTTGGGCGTGTGTACAGTGGAGGGACCTCGACGAGCATGGCTGGAGTGAAGTGAGATGTTATCGAGGAATTCTCCACGGAAAATAAATGATAGTGGAGTGGGCTGAAGAGCTTGAAGAAATTTATAGATATGTGTGTCTGTCTGTCTGTGTGTATATTTATGTATGTTTGTGTGTGTGTGTGTGTTGCGTGTGTGTGCGTGTGTGTGAAAAAGAACCATGGAAAAACAAAAAAAGTGAGGAGGTTGGAAGTTGTTCCAGTTGCATGCCCCACTGACGGAAGAAGACATAAAGAGCTGAGTCAGAATCACCGATTCATAATAGGTTATTCCATTCTCAGTAAAACTCACACACACACACGCACGCACACATACGCACACTCATACAAGCACGTAAAATTGCCTGTAGAAGAACATATATCCAAACTTTCCCCTTGCATTTCTTTCACTAATTTCTTTCACTATATGTTACCCACAATGAGGCACCGCGTGCGTTTGGGAAAGGAATAATCTCTCGCAATATCTATTATATATATACACATTATATGTATATATATATATATATATACATATACGTGTATATATATTATTCCCGTTCTTCTGTTATTTTTCAAACCCGTCCGGCTTCACTTCGAAGACTTAATTGAAGCCGTTAATCTCTACACAACCATGGCAACGCAAAGTAGAGAGCCGGACATATTCACAATTTTCATTTCGTTAGGTTTGAACTATTGAAAAATAGCAGAGAAGCAAAGGGTGTGTAAACTTTAAAAAAAAACAATGGATAGATATTCTCTTATAAGATAAGCCTAGGTACACGTATGAATTTCATATGTGTGTGTAGGTGTCCGTGCGTGAGCGTGGTGTCTGCTATTATCGTGTGTATGCATAATGTGTGACTGCTAAAACCGTCCTGCTTTGGAAAATTGTTACCCTCCAGACAATAGTATCTCGAAACAAGGATAAAAAGCTAAGTCATGACGTCAGAAAAGACGATGCATCGTGATGTCTTGAAATGGGGAGCGGGAGGATGACCCTTCTGGAATGAACACTGTGTCCCAAAGTGTTCAGAGGGAACACTGTGTCCCACAGTGTTCTTTCCAGCAACACAGTGTGAATACAATGTGAACATAGTGTGAAATCTCTTCACACTGTTAAATTCGAGCGTTTTAACAGTGTGAACACAATGCGAGTCATCAATTCACAGTGTGAAAGAAAACATTACTATGTGAAAACTCAGTGAAAACCACATCACAGTGTGAAATCATCTTCACACTGTTAAATTCGAGCGTTTTCACATAGTCGACTATGTGAACACACTGTGGGACACTGTCCTTTCCAGTAGGAGAGGATTCTTGAATATCAGTTAAACGCGACACAATCAACAGCCAGACCAAGCAGAGCCAGAAAGGTGACAGAGAGTGAAAGTTCGTTTCTCAACATAAAGCTTGTACACTTTGAACTTTTTTTTTCATAAAAATGATGATGACAATGATCTGATATTTTCTAACTCCCCTGGATTTCTTATCAAACATGATGGCAATGATAATGATTTGATAATGTTCAAACTCTCCTAGATCTCTTGTCAATCTGCTAAAGTACGAAGAAGAAGAAGAAAGAAAGAAAGAAAGAGAAGAAGAAGAAGAAGAAGAAGAAGAAGAAGAAAAGGATTAATGAAAACAGTAATCCATCTCAACCTCAGACATTCGGTCTCCGTCTCGGACATCATCTCGCTATTTTCCACTGTTTAACCTTTCACTTATTCCGTAATGGCGGTCCTTTATCGAAGAGATGGCCTTATTTGCTACGATCGTTATGAAAGAAAAAAATAAAACAAAACCATACCCACGCACTCATATTAGAATTTGTATTATTATAAAGCAGCAAAATGGAGGGGGGGGGGGGGAGTTGGAGAAAGAGATTGCGGATCTTTCGCTTTCTTTGCCAAGGCAATCTCATGATTCTATCGATTTTGTTTTTACCTCGCGTGCTTCCTGCAGACGATTAAAAAAGGACGGAGGATCAGCGATGCTTCGTTTTGATTAACCTTGGATGGAAAAGCGCGCGCAAGGACGAGATGCGGCTTGGTAAGAACTTTTCTAAGTAATTGACGGATTTTTGATATCTCTCTATATGGGGCCATCTTTCCTGGACTCCTCGGGACTCGTGTCATTCAGTTCGGGGAAAGGGAGGCACGATTCTTCACAACTGAACTGTAATCAAGTGTGTTATCAAGGTCGAGTCATATTCATGTTTCCATTCATGTCTTTTATCATCACAGAACTTCCATATCGGTTTTAAAACATGGAGGTACGCACAATCTATCAGAAAAGCTAACTCGAACTCTGATTAACACGTGAATTACTTCTCAAATCCCTCAGTCCCCGTGTGTCACTAATTGTGGATGCAGTGTGTACCATGTGAAAGTTTATTTTATAGTGTTTGCTTCGACTTTTTTTTTTGTTAGTTGAAGAAATTTCGCTCCTCTAAACATGAACCCCCACAATTGCTCTGATGATTACAATGTTGATGATGATCAAAATGATAGGTGCTGGTGCTGGTATACGATTAATATGCACCTGCTGGTGGTAGTGATAGATGCTAAAATTAGTCATGATGTAATTCACACATGATAATAGCGATAATAGCAAATTGTGACGACAACGACAGTATAAAAGAGATCGAAATAAAGGAGTAGACAAAAGAGGAAAAAAGAACCACTGATAGTGATAAAAAATTTCACCTCACAACAGACTATCATTTAATTACTGGGACTAATGTGAGAGGTTGCATGCCCTCGATGTGTCAAAGGAAAAGCTATACGATGTACATATACTTTGATACTATACATTTGGTCTTGTCCAATGCATACATACATACATACATACATATATACATATATACATACATACATACATACATAAACATATGTGTACACGTATCTATGTGATATGTATGTATGTTTGTATGTCTGTATGCATGCATGTATGTTTATGCTCTTTCAATGAAAACAATAGAATAATGACCACAAAAAGAGTTGAGGTATAAACAAGAACGGACATGATGTCTAGGATCAAATGACGGGGGTCATCCCACAAGACCGACACCCACGAGTCACATAGCCCACGAGTTCGACATTGAAAACAGGTCCATGGGTCATACAGGTTATGAGTCATACAGCACATGAGTTCGACACTATTATAGGCAAATAAAGCCCATGAGTTCGACACGATAGGTAAAAAAAAGCCCACGAGTTCGACAGGTATAACACGGGGCTTAATGTGTCGGTCTCGTGGGCCTTGTTAGCTTAGTGTCGAAATCATGGGCTGTATGACTCATGAGCTGTATAACTCATGGGATGTATGACTCGTGACCTGTATAACTCGTGGGCTGTATGACTCGTGGGTGTCGGTCGCGTGACGTGCACCCAAATGACGAGGGTGGTGAGTTGGCTCAGTCGATATAGCGTGTCTGCCTCCGACCCAAGCGGCCCGGGTTCGAACCCGAGTCTGGACTTAGCAATGTTGTGTGTAATCATACCGTCCCCTCTAGCAAGAGGCAAAACACTCTGTCCCTCGGATAGGACATAAAATGTGAGAGAGTCACAACTAATGCACGTAAAAGATCCCACTTCATTCATTCATCACAAAGAGCAGGGTGTTTAAAGGGGATGGCTAGTAACCGATCAGTGGGAATCAGTGGGAATGCTGGAGGATGATTGTTCCAATCCTTGTGGGATTCATTTAAGAGTACAGTTGAACCTCTCTTATCCGGCCTCCCTTTATCCGGATCTCTCTATTATACGGACGAAATCTCGCCGTGATTTTTTTTTAATACAATGTAATTACGGGAGGAAAGGGGGATTCCCAACTCCTTGAGAACTCCTACACAAACACACATGAATTGCATATACTTGATACATTTCTTAATAATTATTTAGGTAAATCATCCCAAGAATTTATAAAAGAAAGTTACTGAGTGTAACAATGAAAAGGTTGCAGTATACACATTACTACATGTGGTACTACAATGGGCTACATCAGTACATGTGTATGTATGTACATGGATAAAGCATTGCGTCTCCCGTATCCGGCCAAATCCCTTATCCGGATGAGCCCCGGTCCCGACTTGTCCAGATACGAGAGGTTCAACTGTACATTATATATCTATTGTTGTGTGAAAATTATTTGCTTCAGAACGGTCTCATACTCTCTAAAAAAGAACGAGTGAAAATATTCACTCTTAAAAGAGTGAATACAAAAAAAGAGTGAACTTCGAGTGAAATTGGAGTGAATTTTGAGTGAAAATGCTTTTTTTTCACTCGTTTTAGAGTGACCTCAGGGATCACTCCAAAATCTTCGAGTGATCCCTGACGTCACTCCAAAATGAGTGAAAATGAACATTTTCACTCGAAATTCACTCCAATTTCGCTCTAAATTCACTCTTTTTTGTATTCACTCTTTTAAGAGTGAATATTTTCACTCGATTTTTTTTAGAGAGTATTCAAGTAATGTGCAGATTAATGCCCGTCACTGACCAGGCACGCTAACCTGGAAACATTAAAGTGCACTTTACTTGAATATGAGACCATTCTGAAGCAAATAATTTTAACAACAACAATAGATATATAATATACTCTTAAATGAATCCCACAAGGATTGGCACAATCATCCTCCAGCATTCCCACTGATTCTCACTGATCAGTTACTAGCCATCCCCTTTAACCCGGTGAACTGGACCCCATGGAAGACCAGCTTAGCATAGCTGAATATGGGCTATCCAGCCATCTTCTCAGACGGAAAAATGAACAAACAAACAAACAGACAGACGACGCAAAATGTTCTTCAGGTACTTTAATAAAGGATATGATGCTAACACTTCTATGGGAGTGCGATGGATAGGGATTCTGGTCACTTCACCAGAGGTCCCGCGTTTGAATCCTGTCTGGCATCAAGATTCCTTGGTGCCGCCCAAAATCTTCCTGTCGGCCCGGGTCTTAATACGACGAATGTAATAACTGATGGGGTGCAAATTCTATCAGGGCCCTCTGGAAGAGAAATAGCAACACTGGTAAGGTCTTCCTCCATATATAATTTCATTTTCATACAATATTAAATGTCATATTTTCTTTATCATAGTTTTTGTTATAATTGTTATTGTTATTGTTATTATTATCATTTTATCATTATTATTGTCATCAATGGGCTTCCGTCTAGTGACGGGACAGCATAAAATCTGTACATAAGTGTTCAAATAACTTTTTTATTGGCTTCTTGAATCAATTGCTACTAAATTGGTACTTCTTTGAAAAGGAATGCTTTATCACTCATCACTTTATCAAATGTCAAAAATATATCAATTTTCCAGTCGCTTTTATAGGACGTGGAGAGGCAATATGACGTCACGCTCTCGCGACAAATTTGCTTATTTTTAGTATCCCATAGAGAGTCATATAACGGTAATTTACCGACATACGAACAGTCATACTTTTCTCGTTATTTACCGATTTGGCTACATTTTCTCCGGTTATGTTGCTTCACAACATTGTTCTCGTTCGTGCAGCTTTCAATTTGGGCTGTTTATTCGCCCTGTAACGTACTGATACATGGTAGCACAGCAACGGGCTGTCGTGGCTGTAACAATGAAGGCAAGCCCTACCCATCCCACTCCCGCCCCTTATAACAACAAAAACATGTAGAAGCCTTAGAGACCTTTTCCTCGGGTGAAGGAAAGATGAACGGACATGATAATAGTTTTTGTCAACATTAACGAGAAGGATGTTCATTGGGGAAGAAATACGAACCCAGTGTAAACAGCACAGCGGCGCTCGTTCCATACATATCTCCGTGTGTTTGTTCCTCCCGTTCCGTCCGTGGGACGCGGAGGGAGCAAGATTTCAAAAATAAACGAAATCCGATCCAAACGCCGTACTGCGCGGGACAAGGACGGCTCAACACGCCCCATCCTCCATGTCAGAGTCGAAAATCTCCCTGCGTCAATATTTATCGTGCATATCTGGTACTTGAATGGGGAAAACATATCTTAACCGATAAAGCCAGACCAAGGGTGCGCGTATATCCGGCACTGATGGGGATAAATAAAAAAGAAGAAATAGAAACGAAAAGTGCATTTGACTCTATTATGACGAAAACGACCAGGGAATTTCGTCAAACCTCGCTGTTGCGACCTTGCGGGGCAAAGGATGTAAATGACACGTTTGCCGCATAACCTGGCATACTTTTCATAAGCGTCTGGAAGAGACCCGAGACCCACACGTAAAATATCCGTTGTGTATGCAAAGCACAAGTGTTGAATCACACGTCTCGGTGTGTCGGAGTAGCATAGTAGAAAAGGTATCAAACTCTTAAAGGGATAATATAGTACCCATAATTCTCCAGAAACTGTCGAGTTTTGTTCTTAAATGTACACATGATATGTATATCAAAGAAATGTGTGAAATAACGCTGCAATAACAACGCGATTTCAGTTGGGTACCGGCGAAGAGACGAAATATCAGCCAAAAAGGTACGACAACAGTATTACAATCTAAGAACACAATCTGATCGTGATCATTTAGTTTTATAATCGATTAGAGATGATAGACAAACCGAGCCATAGCAGTATCCCTCGATCTTCAGAGCGAGAGTGAATCGCATGCAACTTGTTGGAAAATACGATTGCTATAGGGTACGATCGATCATCATGTAACGTTCTTCTTACACACTTCTGAACGGGAGGGCTCTTCAAGAATATAAATCGTATACTAAGATCGAAATCATTTTACACTTTTGATCTCAAAATACTCCAAAACAATTCATTATCCTGGCAAATCGCGTCAGCCAGACAGTTTTCTTGATAACCTTTCGATATGTTGCAATATTTGGGGCACTGCGGCATAGTGGATAAGACTCCCAATCGGGGGACCTGAGTTCGATTCCCGCCCAGTGCTTACGTCCTTGGACAAGATGTTTTTACCCACTACACTACCCACATGTCCCTCTCGACCCAGGTGTATAAATGGGTCCCTGGCAACGCTGGGGTAATAATAATGGCAGGGCCCTCTGGTAGAGCAGTGGCAACACTGAAGAGGTTGCCCTGGAAAAAAAAACCGTCCTAATCATGGGATATGAACTTGGAGCCCTTCTGAAAGCTATGTTTCGCTTTTAAAATGGGAGATCACAAGTTCGAATCCTACCCAGTGCGAGCATTATCTAGGTAACAGGCAATGTTGGGGTAATGACAATGACACTAGCAACTTAAATACAAACTGACCGCAATTTTGTCATTTCATTCGAGTAAAATGATGATACTCGTCGTCTTCAGCAGATATGGACATGCTGAGTGACTTCATATCTCCTCTTGACGAATTACTCATCAGTAACTATCGACTTTTAGTAAGGATTAATGTTTTCTTTGGGGGAGTTCATTGCAGTGCTATGCTGAATGCTTTGATGAACACATTGGACACATCATGTGATGTTTTAAACTTCAATAAGTGTGTCAGAGCATTTTCACATTGTGCATTAATGTACTGGGTGACACTACTGTAGGATTAAAGCCATCTTAGTTTTGTGCGCGCGTTTGTCGGGGCGGGGATGTGGGTTGATATATGTGACAATGAAGACAATTTGATGTACAAGGTAAAAACATGGGGTGGTATTCTAAAATCCTTCCAAGGAAGATTTTTTTTTTCCTAAGTCAGGATTTTGTCCTTTTATAGTGGTATTCTGAAAATCTTCCTGAGCTTCTTCCTAAGCTTCTTCTTAACCCTTTTCCTAAACTTAGGAAGAAACTTAGGAAAATATGCAAATGACGATGAATCCTGGGAAGATATGCAAATATTTGACTTAGGAAGAAATTGGTGTTCTAGAATGGACTCAGGAAAGAATTTTTGGAAGATTATTAAAAAAGCCCCACCCCTGTCATCGTTGCAAAACATCGTGATAGGCGCTTGTCATTCACTGCGAGCAGTATGTACTTTATATGCACAAACTGGGCATGAAAATGGGACATGCCTCGCACACGTGTATTTAGTCCAACGTCATAATAATATGCGATTGTCATTGGTTGGTTCCTCATGATACGGCATTCCGTATTGGCTGAAGAAAGAACAGTGGGCGGGAATAAGGGTGACCTAATTTGCATTAAGAAGTTCTCAGGAAGAAATTTTAGAATACCAAGTCTGTCTGTCCTAGGCACTTCCTAACTTTCTGATTTAGGAAGAAACTTAGGAAGAAACGTAGAGAGATTTTTAGAATGCCACCCATGGTGCCTACCAGATCGCTGCAGAGTGCAAAAAAAAGTATAAAAAACAACAACACGAAAACCATTCCTTTACTAATTGATATTGATACACTTAAGCAAAGGACCATGGTAAAAGCTTCATCAAAATTTGTTTAGGAGGCGATGACGTCAACACATTATCTACCTTGCGTACTTGTTTGAGACCAATATAACTGTTTCGTGAAACTGTGTGAATTTTTAAATGTTACATCTTTACGTATAACATTGAAGAAATCTGTTCATTTCGCCAATTTTACTCTGTCTAATGGAACCAATCTGAAAACTGAATGGTGTTTCTCTGGAAGGTTTAAAACGGCTGTAAATTAGGCCTTACATAGTGTAGTTATCATCCATGATAAGACTTGTCAATTGGTAATCTGCGTGATTATAAATACCTTCGGTTTGTTTGTTTGTTTGTTTTTCAATGAAAGCGGCGTGTTTCATTACTAACACCGGGTCAGTTGCAGACAAGATGGGCAACGCACGTAATAATACTCTCAAACGTAACGTAAAACCATAAAACAACCATTCACGTGTGTCGCGCACTCGCCGAAACAAAGCTGACTGTCAAACTTGAATTCAAGTTCAAGTTTCTTCCTCTTTCTTGAACGGAATGTAACAAAAAAGTAAAATTCACATTATTTGATTTGTGTGCGAAGCGCTATGCTATTAAATTCTGACAAAAACCCAAATATCAATACTAATCTTAAAAATCATGTTAAGATAGTAATATTATTATACATATTACTTCTTGTAAACGACAGCGCAAAACATAAGTTGTAAAATCATGAGAAATTTCAAAAAGACCTGGGAGACCGACTTGAAACACGATATCGACACAAATTGCTAACTTTTTTACAAATTTCTATTGTCTCGATCAAATTAGATTATTTCACGAATAAACATCATAATCATCACAAGCGAGTTGACTTCATGAATCAATTTAAAAGTAGTCTGCATTGTAATTTGCATTTCCAAAGTGTATAAAGTGGACACCCAATTTTTTGGTGTATTTTGGAGGTGTGTTTTTTCTAATATTTTGAGAACTTGAAGTCGTTTTTTTATATAAATGAATCAGCTATCTCGAAACTGTCATTATCAAGGCACCCCACTGGGCTTTCATGGTGTTAGAGACATGCTCCCAGTGAAAAATAGGTGACGCACATTAAGAAGGAACATACTGCGCAGCGTGTGACCGAGCGCGAGTCCTTTGATGTGTGATTTGGCATGGAGGTGGTGATGCACGTAACTGTATCCGAACATCATGCCCAGCCCGATGTGATATGATGACGCCCTCAACCCGTAGCTTTCCACAAGGTGACTGATGAGTGTGTATCACGTTGGAGGCTTCGCTAGATTATTACTTGGACCCCCACTGTGCTCTTGGCCAGCGCGGTACGTTCAAAGAGAGTTGTACAAGGTTGGTTTACAATTTATATTAAACCTTAATCTTCGAACTGTCTCGGGACATGTTCTCTAATGAGTTATTTAGAAATGTTTCCAGGTTTGACAAATCTGGGCATTATGGTCCAACAGGCCACCGGTGTTTCTGATAATGTGTGAAAACAAAGCTCCGAAGGAAATAACAAAGAAAGAAAAGAAAATGCGATTCAAATATAATACCCTGTAAATTAGATAGAAGTATACGAATAAACCGCTTGGAATGTTGTCATAGGTCTTGATAATGACAGGATGATTTTAAAAGTTTTGTATAAATGCTTGAATGTTTTTTCGCTTTTGTTTTTTGTTTTACTTTTTTTTTTTGCTTGAGGGTTGTTCTTTTTTTTTTTCCTTTTTAAGGAGCCACCGCAAAGTCACACAACGTCTTTAAGGTCTCAGCAAAGTCTTACTAAAAGGATTTCCGGACCGTTTAAAATTCTTTCCAAGATGGTGTTTACGTGTCAACGTGTACCGAAATTCTGTTCTAGCTTAGACGTTCTTCCCGTAGTCACACAAAAGTACAGTTGTATGACTGGAAAAGAGATGGAGCTGTCAAGGATATCATCTCTAGACGGTCAATCCAGCCAGGTCTACCCGACTCATAGCGGGCATAACTCGGCAGGACGTCTCAGGCCAATGCTTTTTGGATCTCCCTCCCTCTTTCCCTCCTCTCTCTCTCTTTCTCTTTCTTTTTCTGTTCACTTTAACCCGTGTCTTATACTTCCGAGTTACATCCGTTCATATCTGAGGGGGTTTGTGTGTCTGTGTGTCGATATGAACGTTGCTAAGGGTGGGGGTTAGAATATCTAATCTTCTCGTTATGAGGAACAGACTATACATCGAACATGCTGTCGAATGACCTATCACTAGATCTATACTAGTTTGAATCGCTGAAACGCCTTTGAGGCCAGTATATCAAAGTAACCTGTTCGGTTTGGGTGCTGTCTTTCATGTTAATGTCTACTTTTCAGTCATAACTGGGAACAATAGTTGATTTATGCACAGACAGATCAATGCATTTGCCTTATTGCATAACTCATCGAACCATCTTTTCGTCTTATTTTGGAAGGTCCACTCCTCCCTCCCTCTCCCTTTTAGTCGACTGAAGTTACATTGTTTAAAAGCCAAATAGGTCTAGAGTTTTCCGAGGACATTGTACAAGATGTGTCGAGGATGTACAAGAGATGCACATATTCATCATGTGGTCCTCTCACAGTCACAACGAAGAGTTTTGCGCGCTAACGCACCACTGAATGATGTACGTATTCATGTTGAGGTATAATATGCCACATCCTATACTGTATCGTCTCCACAGGAAATGAGAGTTTCATCAGTAATACCGTACGTACTGTTTTCCTTAATGTCAGTATCTTTCTGCAGGTTTGGAACTTTTGGAGGAAGAAGAGTTCAAACGAACTGAAATTTTGATATGTCTAGAGAGTTTAGATTGACAATCAATCATAACATTATCGTTTCTTAAAATCACAGTCTATGGTTACGAACGATATTACTACTTGTCGAGAAAAAAAATAAACATTTTCAATTTCTATAAACTTTCATGCTTCATGTGAAATGTTAATGAAGCTTCTGCAATTCCTGGTTCAGTCATTTCACCCTTTAACTTTGAACGTGGTGTGTGTGGAGGGGCAATTTACGTCCCACGCGTCGATCATAATAATATACTGCTCCGAGCGATTTTCCTCATGGACGAGTAACGTGCAGGTCGCCATCCCCGCCTTCATTTATATCATGTAACGTGCATCCATAAATGTCTTGAAGTACTGATTTGATACTCTTGTCTTACCATTCAAATCACTGACAATGAATGAATGTCTATGTACGTATAATAATATTGTATGTGCGAGTGTTTGTACGTGTGTGTGTGTGTGACTGTCTGTCTGTCTGTCTGCCTGTGTAAGATGCAAAGTGACTATTATTCATTGGAATTAACGACGCGACTGCGTTTAACAAATAAGTTGGCACATGACTATGTATGTGAAAATGATTATGTATTATGTACATTAAAACTAAGACTTTGATAACATCACCTGTTATGGTTTTGCAGTTTCCATGGCTCCCATACTCCGAACAAAAAGAGAGCCTTTAAAGGCGGAGTGAGAAGGGGAAGAAGAAAAAGAAAATTATAAATCATCACGGGCAGCTGAGGTGCACTTTTGATAGTGATTATGTGACACATAGGACATTACTTTCTACATCAACCGTGCCAATTATGCAATCAGGGAAGCACCTCCTGATGTAACTGTGTCAACACGCATTTTGTTCACTTTGTTCATCGATGTACTGGCTATTATTAGCTAGATAAATCGTAAATGATGATAGATGTTATCTAGTGTCTAAGCTTGTGTGTGTGTGTGTGTGTGTGTGTGTGTGCGTGCGTGTGTGTGTTTGCGTATTTAAATAAAACAAGAGAGAAATACGATATAATCATAATGATAATGTGTAACAAAATAAAGAGCGAAAGAGAGTGGAAGAAAAAGAGAGGAACAGAGAGGAAGAGGGAGAGAGGGAGAAAGAGAAGTCAAAGAACTGAAGATGTTTTCATTGCAGACACGTCCAGGCGACTAATACGAAGATTAACACCACACACAGTGGCACGTAGCTCACCTCCATCGTAGCCCGTGGCTGCTTCGATGGTCATTAGCCAGGAAATAGCCTCGCCTATCTCTCCTTACAAAGCCTTTTACACAATCCCCCACTGAGGGCGTTATGACGTCATTATCGGTGACACTGACCAAAAGAGATGGACATCTACGGACACTGACCAAAGGAGGTGGACAACTACGGGAAATTAGAGTTTATCTCATCTCAAGATCTTTGAGCCCACTGCCGGGGGATAACAATCCTCGTCAAGAGGACCAAGCAACTTACTCTCTCCTTAAGTGGCTCATTAGGTGGGTAGTGGTTAGCTTGTCTATGACCGAATCAAGCGCTGGAAAGATGCCCTCATCATTACCGGAACGTCGGTCGCTTCCTCTGTTCCTTCCCCATGCTCCTCTAAGCCGTATAGGAGATATTTTCTGCGGCACTATAGGTAAGTGCTAGTGAAGAAGTATGAAGGAAACGTCTTCTCTATCCAAGAACAATGGCGAGATTCATTTGTAAGAAATCGACTAAGAATAACTCTTGCAGGAGGCGTTGGCCTTCATGGCATATTCTACCATCACGATCTCATTCGGTGCTTATTAGAGTAGAAGCTCATTCAACTGAAATTAGTGGTAAACTTTTGATCTCAGCTGTAGCGTTGACAGCTGAAAATCCCGGAGGTAAATATCTTGTACTGAGATTAAAAGTCAAACACCAATTTCAACTCACTCAGTCGGTTTATTTGTCTGTAATGTATGAATAAATTATGCATGTATTTACATGTTGGAATATTTTTCAATGATCTGTGTTATATCCTACATCATAATGATTCTTAAAGGGGGATTAGCAGCGAACTTCTCGTATGATTTTATAATTTCACCATGGCAAAAAGTGAATGTGGCGTGACGTCAGATCTCGGTATATTCTTCGCTTTACCATTATGTTGACGTCATTTTTTTTGTTCGATAACGAGATATTTAGCCATCGATATCTCAACAAAGTGAATCGCAATCGCGATGAGGCCCAGCCAGCGGCAAGCGCCTACCCTGTACTAGCACTGTCCTTTTACTTTGTACATGGAGTGTGCACTGTGCACTGTGCTGTAGCTGTGCAGAATGTTGTGCAAAATGAGCAAACTTGGTAAATTGATACACTTTAGCTTTTATCATTATTATCGTCATTTTTATCTACATCTAGATTTCTCTCTCAGGATTTTAATCAAATATCCCATGCACTATTTTGGAGGTACCAGCGAAAGTTATGGATTCTTCTGTGAGTGGCATAGTTACTATTAGATAGTAACTATGCCAGTCACTGAAACATCCATATTTTTTTTCTTTAGGGCTGCGACCCTCAGAAAATTGTGCTGTCCCAGTCAACTTGTTAGAATTCATAATTTCAACTGGAACCTCTCAGTGCATGGTATATTTGATCATTATTATTTCATACCTCAATCATTATTTTTCTCGCACTCTTTCTTCAATCGAGACGTGAAGACAAATGAATTGAGTTGAATCGAAGTGGCTGATGATTCTTACGTGTAACATGTATAAAACTACATATTGCAAGCTAGTACACATACAGCTCCTAAGTCGTAATGTGTATGTAAATGACACCTTACACGTTTACTCATTGTGTCATTGCAACGACGAAAAAAACAGGACACTGCTTTATTTTTTATTTTTTGATTCGTGGAAGGCAGTTTCACACTTAATTTACCACATGTAGTAAGATACATTGGGTAATGGGTACAAAGTGTTAGAAAGAAGGGATTTTAACGCTCCCTAAACAGAAGCTGTCATTAAAAGGACCTCATACGCAATCGATTTCGTCCCTTTCAAAGACGTCATTTAAAGGAAACTTTCGTGTTGAGTTCACCTACTACAGTACAGAAAAGCCGAGCGCGTATATACAGTAGAACGTCTTGAATGATGATTTTGCTGTACTGGTTTGTATTGCTCTGTTTTCGTTTTGTCTGTTTATAGTCTTTTAATAAAGTCCCATGATACTTTCAAAGAAGTGGAATGAATGATTCTTATTGACATTACAGAGATATGGGTCCGGAAATAATCTTGTTTGGTTTTGTTGTTTTCTTTAAACAAAGATAACAATTCACCGTTCCATGGACGAATATCCCCGAGATAATGATAGTTGAAAAGTTACAATTCGGGAAAAATGTATGTATTCGATAATTACATGATAATATGTTGTACATAGATTTACGCTGTGTAAACCTATACACGTATATTATGTATGATCTCTCTCTCTCTCTCTCTCCCTCTCTCTCTCTCTCTCTCTTTCTTTCTCTCTTCATATGATATATATGTATATATATATATATATATATATATATATATATATATATATATATATAAATTTTATATATATATATATATATATATATATATATATATATATATATATATATATAAATGTGTGTGTGTGTGTGTGTGTGTGCACACATACATACACATATGTATATCGAATATATGTGTATGTATGTACACACACATACTATTGGTATAATGCTGATATGTATCGTTGGCTTTCTCCCCTTTTGAGCGTATTTCCACTGTATACGATTCTGGAAAGTTATGATGGGACATGTGGGCTATTATTTCGTGCACTTTATATAAATCGTGAGTGAAAATAATTTTCTTATATTATCATATGACACTCTTTTTCTCCATCGCTCTACTCCTTCTCTTCCTCTCTCGATGTCTCTCTTAATGACGTTTTCTTTCCTCCCAATGCACAATACCACACAAATGAGGGTGACCTTTGATTTATATCGACACGGAAATAGGCACTGCGATATCGTGTTACTGAAGTTAATCTAAATTACCTGTCGATGCCACAAACGATGCGCCGCAAATCTTTCACGTCGTTCAAAAGCATTAAATGAAACGTGCCATTCATTGGTCCTACGCTGCCTTACGACATATGGGACCATTAGTCGCCCTGGGGGCAGTGGCATCGTTTGCACGAACTCCAACTTTATAACGTCAGCCTGTATGCAAAATGATGATTATCAACCGCAAGGCCCTGAACTGCAGCTCCCTTCTAAATCAACACGCAGGATGTGATACAAAGTTAGCATGTTTCATGAAGTCATCTTCAATGCAGTGTGTCCCACCTGATTGGACGTCAGTTCATGCATGCCAGGAAGTATATAGGCCTACTGCTGGTCGCCGTGGGGCACAACTCTCTTTATGGTCGTTTAAGGGAATCACGTGCATGACCTTTTTTTCTTTGCATTTTCTTTTCTCAATCTTCCGCGCTCCATCTCTCCCCTACACCTTCTCTTTTTCCTTCTCGCTCTCTCCCCCTCTCCTTCCTTCCCGCTCTCTATTCCCGCCAAAGTGCGTAGTGTGGGTCATCCGCATGAGACACAGTCACAATTGTCTGGATCCCAATGGGAACATTATCGTTATATTTTCAAGCTGAAGAAAAAAGAAACCCACACAACCCCAGATTTCTGTTGATGCTATACAGTGTATTCCTTGAAAGGGGTGAATTATCCGGTTGGGGCGAAAATAAATGCCCACGTTTCACGCTACGACGGCGATAATATGAGTCGTTGATATTTGCACGTCTGCCTCGCATGATCTTGTAAATTACTTTCTCGTTCCCTCGACTCCGCTTCCGTAAAAAATGATGTGGAGTAGACAACCCTTCCCGCGCGAGATCCTGTCCGTTGTCGCTGTTATGTCATCGATAATAGCGTTGGGTCGCCAATACACAAGACGGGTATTTCTCAGAAGAAAACGATAAAGCATGTTAATGTTGTTGTTGGTGATGGCCCTGCTTCTGTTCTTGCTCAGGAACTCGTTCGTGTTGAGTGAATTATCTTCCAGATCTTCTGGTTTCTCAGCTGTAATGGGTATCCTAATTTATTGTGCGTATCGGTCTCCCCTTGCTCTAATTAACAATTGGGACATGAAAGTCAATGATACCCAAGGGGATGGAACTGGGTTAGCAAACTAACGACAACATCAACAGCTGTGTCTACCTTCACAGAATAGGAATATATTGATATCGCGTCTTCTTTGTTTGTTTGGTTTTTTTTTTCGTTTCTAATGAATAGTTGCGAATTAGAATAAGAAAAAAAAATAGATAAGATGAAAGGGAAGCTACCCATCCAGGAAGTATAAGCATTATTCAAAATTTGGAGTGCTACATCTCCCAGCTCTTTAAACCAGGAATTATCAATGAACGCATCATTATAGGACGGAACAAAGAAAGAGAGGGAGGGGAAGGGGAAGAAGGAATTTCTTCTGATAGAAATCCGCCATGGTTGAGTAATTTCATTTCGAGAATCTCGCCACTGCAACTCCCGCAGGGAATAGATACTATGGTAGCCCGATCCCGACAGCATTAAATCATTGTCCAATATACATGGATAGCACAATCTGAGAAAGCGGGAATACACAGTGAATTGCCTAGGGATTGGACACATGAACAAAGATGTGTCCTTCTTTGAAAGCGGTGGGTAACGAACGCCACGCATGCGCTTTTCAGTGTGAAGGCTAATTAAATTAAACATGTAAGAGACTAGAATAACGACTGATAGGCTAAAATGATGACTTGACGATTTCTTCCGGGACAGGAGTTGTGTTGTAAATTAGCAGATTTAGATTTAGCCAAGGATTGTTTAAGAAAAAGACTCATATTATATATATATATATATATAATATACGCATATTCCGATTAACCCCGGAAGTGACACCAGAAAACGTTACTCCCCCCCCCCCCCTTTTTTTTTTTTTTTGCTTGTCAGTCGATTAACCCCGGAAGTAGCACGAAAAAATAAAAAAGAATGACACCCCTTTTTTTTTCGTTTTTCTTTTTTGCTTGTTAGCTCATTTTGGGATACAATTTACTGTCAACCAAAATGTCTTTCCCCCTCCATCCTCAAAATGAATCGAGGTCCCTGTTCTCATAATCTGGGCCCCCTCACTTTTAAAATGTAGCGCCTGCCCTGTGTATTGCGTGGTATTTTGTTGCTTGCAGTCATGTGCCAGTTCATTTATAGCCATGATTGTAGCACAATAACAATGATGATTGCCATGGTAACATAACACTGCAGCAGCAAAATGATGCAAAATGCAATGTTTTTGTAATTGCATGACCCAGAATAGTGTTCGAAATGTCTAGACGGGTGTTCTGCGTGTTATTCTGTTGCTGCAGACATGTTGAACTCCATTCAGAGCCATGATCATGTCATAAATATCACAGGTATGAGACTGTTGCTATGGTAACATAGTGATATAAAGAAATATGAAAAAAAAAGAGTCGATTCTTTCTCAATAAACAGCCTGAAATCTTCCATGGTCCGGTTCCATACGTTCGTGGCCATTTGGGAGAAGAAACCCTTCATCTGAAAGCATTGTGAGGTAGATTTCATGTGATATTTTGTATCGTTTCAAAAACCAACTTTGTTTCTCGCTAGATATTCCAGCAACACCAAGATGTAACTTGATTGATCGTGAGATATCTTTCCTTGAAGCATTTTCACCCGAAGGTTCGAAATTATTCAAAAGTGTCGAAAATTGCACTACTTTAATGTTCTCTTCGGTGATTTGCCATGCAAAATGAGTGAGTACATAGCACATGCAGCCATAATAATGGATGTTACTATACGCGTGTGGTGCAAAGGGAACCGAAAAGTAGGGGAGAGTTCGTCGAACGGGTACGATAAAAGATTCTCACCCCGGGCTTCATTTCATTTTCATCTCTCACTATACCTTTGGGGACTTCCTAACATTCAAGCAGTCTGCACGTTAGGGACAAATTCTTTCCGTCCATTTTTTTTTCTCTTTCTATTAGCATTGCTATCCAATGACCAAGAGACGTTGAGAAGAGATGGCTGAAATTTGCTCACCCGCCGAAAACTCCTCCTCCCTGTGATTTATAACTTTCTGTTCTTTTCTTCTTCTTTTTCAAGCATGATTAGTTAATTGCACTCGTGTTGGCAGCAGAGGCGATGTTCTCATTTTGAATGTTCTCGTGACATGAATGAAATTTAGATTTTTAGCGACTTTGGGCTTCCCATTCGCGATGTCAGCTTCAATTCGAGCTAGTGCGCGTGAAGGGAATTCGGGAGCCCGACAGCAAAGCAGCACACAGTTGGGTTCGTCGACCTATATATGGGAGTTTGCATAAAAGCAGGGCAAAAGACAAATCGTCAACATCGAGATGAAATATACATGTGCTCTTCTTCTCTTCTCTATCAAGACTATGTTACGGATATCATTTTTGTTACAATCTGTATGATATTAATTTACAAGGAAAAATGCGTCGTTGATATTTAATTATGTAAATTGTACTACTATGTAGTGCTGGTTACAGAATTGTCTGAAAAATTGTCTTCAATGAACATGACACTCATTTGTGATACATTCTCATCTATCTTCAGCTTAAAGGTTTACGTTTGACACACATCATTAACTATTCTATGTTATATTATAGAGGGAGGATAAAGATGATTATATAGAGGATATAAATTATGAAGGAACAAAAGAATAAATAAAAAGTTTGAATTACAGAAAAGAACAAAACAAAAACCATATCAAAATTTCCCACCTGCCCCCCGTTTATGGTTTCGTCCTCTGAGCTTAGGTTACACATCTCCCTGACTATGGTTTCACTCCAATCATTTTGAAGTCTGATAGGCGTGCATTGTGGAAGAAGGGATAAAGGGAAAAACCCAGAACAAAAACCAGAAATGCGGACGGCTGTATCAGCTGCGCGCCGGTTCGTGCGGAAATCACGTTACCCGCCGCGTAGCTCGTCTGTGATTTTGCACGTTTCTCTACTTCGCGGGGTTTTATTAAGTTTTGTCACAGTCGTGACAGCTCGGACTATCACCGTTGTCAGCCGCTACTTGCTTTGTCTCTCTCCCCATTTCCTTGCAGCTGCCCACCATGCCGCAGAAGATTTGTGCAGAATTATACACAATTTTGAGCAAAACACTGAGAAATACCGGAAATGTGGGATTGTTATTACTTTTTGTTTTCTAATACTTTTTTTTCAATTAATATCACTTCAAAAATGTAAGCTAGTATGAATGGTTATTATCAATGTTTCCAAATGTCGCTTGCTTCCCTTTGGAATGAAACGAATCGCACGAGGTGCTTTGAAAAAACAGAAAAACGTGCTGGAAATTATAGATTTCTGCCAAGTCACCTGCCCTTCTGTGCGCGTCTAGCACAGCTTCATGCAATGCGAGATACCATTTCCGTTTGGGGGCGTCAAAGGTTCAATATTGAATACGATGAGTTCAGTTCTATACTGTGTTTTATGTACATATATAAGGGGAAATGCGGAATAAATGGTAGTTTGGGGAATTTTGATAAAAAGCATGAAAATATTCAGAAAAATGCAAATATTGCCCTTTTTGACAAATTATGCATTGATATGGGCTCAATGCAGCATTGAACTGACAAGAGTACAGATTGCATCTTAAACCACAGAATTATGTATGTTAATGATAAAAAACTTTTTTGAGAAAAAGCAGATATACCTAACTTCCCCAAATGACTCGTTTTCTATGCACATTTATGGTACAGTCCTCAATCTACGCACTCTACACCTTCTGTGCCCTACTGTGGAGTAGTCCTGAGGCCCCAGATCAATGATAAGGCTTTGAAAAAACATTGTCAAAACCTTAACGGGAGTCAAAAATTTCCCCTTTGGAACGAATTCCCCTTAAGATACCTCGTTTTCAGACGTATATTCCCCCTATTGACGCTTTTATAGCATTATATATATATATATATATATATATATATATATATACATACATATAATATAATACATGTATAAATGATATAATATAACATATATATATATATATATATATATATATATGCATATCACAATACATTTATGCAACACCTGAATAGATCGTTATCATTTGATTGGTAGTTTGATATTGAACATTTGTCCCATTTTTCTGTTACGTCATCATACGTGCAACTGTGGCTCCATTTGCCATGCAATCTTGGATACGTACGTAAAACGCTCGCGTTTGCAGTGTGCATGCGATCAAGCTGACTGATTGACGGACAGTGCGATACAGCGTATAGCGCTCAACACTCTCTTCCACAGATCTCAGAACGTCTCGCACCTTCTCTCTTGTTTCTAAATTCACAAAACATGAAATGACAAGGATCTATTTTCAGGAGTTATATAAAACAAATAATTTTTTTTTTCATTTGTGCAATGGACAGAATATTTCATTCGGTGAAAGATTAAATCATTGATCCATTCAATGATCATTTCATCTTTCACCTCATGAAATATTCTGTTCATTGTAATCATCAATTCTTTGTGTAATATGAGATTTACACCACGGAGGTAGAAAGGGAGGATTTCTTTCCGCCTCCCTGATTTACACGTTCTTAATACAACACACTTTTTTTCTATACGCGCATGGGCATGTGCACTGGCATGATATGCGTGAGTGTGTGCTTGTGTGCTTGTGTGTGTGTGTGTGTGCGCGCGCGCGCGCGTGCGCGCTGTCGTGGAAGTATGTGTTTTTTGTATTGTGTACGTGTATTTCTTTTTTCATGTTACACCCAGAATGGGTTAATTCACGAATGATTTAAATAAAATCAATATATATCAAGGGAAAAAAACAGTGTGTTCATGACCATGTTCATGACCATGCTTGCGCATATTTGCCTTGGAAAAGTGTGACATACCACATCTACATGTTTGGGAATATGTATTCTAATGCTTGTTTGTTTGGTTTTTTTTTCTTTAATATTCTCGTTGAAAGAGGTGCATGTTCAGATATTATTCTGTTTATAATTTTTGCCGATGTTGCTGAGACTGATCACGTGTCTGTGTATTTCATTTTGTCTCAGTCCCTTGTTAAATTGTAGTTCGTGCTGATCAAGCCGTCCTGAGTATTATGTTTCGTAGCATAAAGAAATAAATATATAATACAATACATACCGATTTATAAATCAAATAACTCAGTAAATTTGAACCAATATCCTTTCTTTGAATATTTATGTGACAAAATGTTCATAAGTATTTTTACTGAATCATGATCAAATTGTATTTTACCTGATGGCAGTTTCTGGAAATTGTATGTTCTTTGGTGAAAGGGTAGACACTGAGCTGTCCTGAAAACCTCACACAGATAAATTAATAAAAATTAACGTGATGCATGGTGTATGAAGATACTTAACACTCGTTCGCCATGTAGTGCGTTGTATCAGCTTCTATTACTCATTAATATTACCAAAATTACGGCATATTAGCATGAAGAAACCATAATCAAACTTAATTAGATAACATACTGTTACTTCAAAAGAAATCATTCTGCATTACATCTTATCCAAATTTCTACTTTCACAGATTCTCTATTTTTTTTTTGTAACTAGAATACTTCTTTGAATTAGTATTCGAATTTACATTGCGTGGCTACCTATATATATATGTATATAATAGACAATTTTTATAAACTGCATTTTTATTTTACTTTCTTTAAATATGTTTCGATTGTGTTTGTCATAGTAGACAATCTTGTGAAAACACCCACCTCTGTTGAGAGCTTTCAAAGCAAAAAATAAACAAACAAACAAACAAACAAACAAAACACGCTTATTTTTAATGGTCCAACAGTTTGGAATAACTTCTCAACTTACATGCTTATCACTTCTGCAATCTTTGTATCTAAGAAAAAAGTTTCTTTTACAATCAAGCCTTGGTCACAATTCTTTATTCTTGTTATTGCTTCTTTCCATTGTCTTCTTATACAATGCCTGTATATTTTGAATTAAATTTTGAAATTAAAAATCACTATTTTGAGTCTCAAAAGGCAACCCCTCACCGACTCACAGCACTCTCTCTCTCTTTCTCAACACACACACACACACTCACACACACACACACACACACACACACTCACACACACACATACACATTCATAATGTCTCTTGCATATCACATTGTTATTTGCCATCAATATGTTTTGTAATTACGAAATTAAAAGAATTTTATTCAATGACTAGATGCATGCATAATTGTTTCATTGCTAATTCCATAGATTATAATTGTTTAATGATCACTAATTGTTAAAATATACATGCACATAACTCGCATGATGATGATGATAATGCATCTGCGGTTCTTTCTCATAGTCCTGTTCATGTTGAACAAGTTGACTGATGGTTTCATCACCTTGTGACGCTGCTCACTCTCGTCAGTGGTTGTGATAAATTCAGCCATCCCATTATGTAATGTATTGTAGCCTGGAGTATACGATGTTCCCTGCGGGACTTTCTTGTTCAGTATCTGGTTGTTGCTGGTTCTACAGCTATGCACGTGACTCGTAGGAAGAGAGATCGTTTCAATCGGAGAATGACAGAGTTCAAATATTCAAGAAAAGTGAGTCCGCACGATAATGTTCTTGCTTTGTCCAGAGATGTAATCACTCTTCTTCGTCTGTGCAGAGCACAGTACAGCATCTTTCTCTCTCCATCACAGGTTTATGCGTTTCTTGGTCAAAAATAGCACGTTGAACAAAAAATGACAGCACAGATTATGCACTCGGAAGACCAAAAAAAAAGTACAAAGGAATAGTGGAGAATATGATCATACTAACAGTTCTCTCCTGCGGAAGTGTAGATGTGACCGAAAATCAGCCCAGCTGACAGAAATCTCTCTCGTAATTGACGTTGGATTGGTGAGAGAGGGAAGACTGTGGCGACAGGTGTTTAGCAAGCTACGTATCAAGATTCGTCCATTTCAATATCTGTCTCTCCCTGTGTGCGTGTGTATGTGTGTGCGTGTGTGTGTGTGTGTGTTTTCTTTATTCTTTCGCGTAAGCCTTGTCCCCGAGAACCTGTTTGCATTCCTGTGAAGTAGACAATGGCCTGAGGAGCAATTATGTTGCCGTTTGAAGGGGGCGCCTGCTCTGTGTATTATATGCGTGGTGGAAGGAGCGATGTATTTTTAGGTTCGTCTATGCTGTAATAGGCTGCTGTATCTTGCGTGTGGGAATTAATGTGGGTAGGGAATTAGCAAAGCTGGCCTCGGGGGTAACTGAAATGCCATACTAATTAGCGACGCATCAGTCTTGCACAAATCCTTCTTGGAACGTCCCCGTTCTTCGCCAGCAGTATAGTGCTGGTTTCGAGGGCATGGCGAGGAAGCTGACACAGCCGAGAAATAATAATGTTACAACAACACGGGCCCAGCATTTTCGCCAATTTTCGAGCCAATATAGTCGTAACCGTTTGGAATTATTAAAGCCGCCGCTCTTCTCTCTGCTCGGAACACATTCATGTCCCTTATCCTTGGTTTGCTTTAGCACGGGCTAATGGGACCAGAAACTTTAAAGCACGAGCACAAACTCCCAGCAATGATGATATGCAACTTCGCAGCGTAAGTGGAAAAGAAAGAGCTTTGATTGGTTGATCTCTCTCTGTGGTCAACTACGTCTTTAGGGAAGTCCTTAACATTGGTAAAGGGACATCGTGTGTGCCTGTGTGTTTTGCGTGTGTGCGTGCGTGTGTATAAAATGTATGTGTGTGTGCGCGCTCGTGTGTGCATTTTTTGTGTGTGTCGGTGGGTGTTATTGATGCTTTCCGGTTGCGTTTCTGCGAGTACCGATTGTTCATGAACACCAACGCCTACAAAGTCAACATTAATTGACGAACACTCAAGGAACCCACACTTTAGCGTCGTGTCAGGCCTCGTGGCCTTGGTGTATATTCCACTTCGTGCGACTTAAATCACAACTAGCTTGTTAGAAATGGAGAACGGTGCGGCAAGAGGTGAACGCACAAACCGAGTGACGTCAGCCACGAGGCTTCTTCGAACTTGCATCCGTCTCACCTTGCTTAACCACGCATTGAGGAATAATTTAGCACACAAACTTATTATCATTTATGTTAAGTACGGTAATCTACCAGCTGTGTCTCGATTGACCAGTCCAGATTAACGAATTCTCCTCGAATCATCCATTACTCTGCGAGGTACTTGGGGCCTTACGTAGCGGTTTCTGAATTCTTTTATAAAGGGCTGGATATTTTTAAATTTGATTGTGAACTTAGATAACGAAGATTGATTATATACCTTGTGATGAAATGATAATTTTAGCGTCTCGTCGATTACACACAACGTTGTGTACGCCACACCTGTATGAAAATAGACGACACAGACAAGGCGATAGCCTTCGTATATCGCACTTTTCTTATTTCCAGTGCGAAAACTTTTGTGTGTTGTTCCCGTTGAGAGCAGAATATGCTGTTTGCATACGATCTACAGACACTAATGTAGGCCGATTTAACCACATGCTTGGCAGGAATCAGGGAGAAAACTAGCGTTAACACAAGTCCGTATAAAGGCCCTGTGGCAGACGGCACTTTCTCATGCGCATTTTCAACCCTTGCCTTGCCGTTATTACTTGTAATACACATAACACATGGCGTATAGAGTAAAAGTTATCCACCCGTTAGTGACTTGGGACTGTTCCAAACATACGAAGGGTGGATCATTTTACTAACGCCTGACCAAATGTGTCCAGTATTTGTTTTATAAAATGGTGAAATGATCCATATTCCGCGGCAAGCGTTCGGCAAGTTTTCCATGTCGGAACCAGCTCCAAGATAACTGAACCGCACACACAAACAATTAATGTATTTATGATACACAACCAAAGCAGCTTCATCGCAGATAAACGATCTTAGAACGTATCATAAATATACTCAACTGTAACGCCAGGATAAAAGAAAATTTGAGCCTTTAGAAAATTAAAAGACTAGTCACGTGATAGCTGTAAGCCAATCATTTCGGTAGGATCCATAGCACCCTTTTATAGTCTCGAAAAAGGTGTGAAATATAAACCTAGGTCACTTGACAAAAGCCTAAGCGATTGACGGAACATACCACCTCCGAGTGTCTACGGAAATTCGGAGCGTTGGTGACGAAGTTTTCTGGTCGCTAAGGAGATAAATCCTGTCTTTGCATCCTGTTCTATGCAAACCCCAAGGGACAAAAAGGGAAAAAAAATGTCTTCGCTCATAATGTTTTCTTTTGTTTTTAAAACGGAAGCCTGGCAATGTTGTTGTGGTTTTTATGGCAGGAACCTTCTTGAAGATCATGTCTCGTGAATCTAATTTGATAAACAAAAGATTACAATGGGGGAACAAGAAATAAACCCAAATATTGTCCCGTAAAAGTGTCGTGACCTCCAAAGTTCACCTGTAATTATGAAAAAGAAATAAACACACAATAAATGGGAGAAGCATACAACAAATGCTTTCTAAGATGGATATTTTATCTAAGTGGAATCTAATTGAACATCTATCACAACAACTGCTTTGCTGATGGTGCGAGAGCGAAGACAGCTAATTGAACGTGTACGTAGGAAGCGAGCTCACGCGGTGCTATTACTTCGCTGCTCCTGTCGTCCAGGGAAAGCGGCATCACGCGGTGACTGGACTGGCTGTTGCAGTGAGGAATGCCCGCATGCAGCGAAAAGCGGTCAAAACAGCCACGAGAGCATCAACTGCAAAATTCCCGCTTTGATCCGGGTCATCGACTTTAGAGCCCGCTCCGAATCCTGCCGGATTAGAAAGCGGGCAGATGAGGCTTACGTATGCGGTCAGGTTGCACACGAGTATCGTACTTGTTGAGATACTTTGGGTTGGCAATGCTGCTGCAAGATGAAAGGAAGAGTTCTTTAAAGCTCAAATGGACAGAGACACACACATATACAAACACACACACACACAACGTTATACATTTACTTGGTACCGGAGAAAGAAAAGAAAGAGAGAAAGAAAAATCTTCCATAATTCTGTCACCAATTCATGCAACTTTTGGGCAACCATCCTGAAAATCGAAGGAAACGTAGCATTGAAAAGAGTCAAATCTCCACATTTTCATATCGCTGAACGAGGCATAAGTGCGGTTACATGATTCAATCACATTCGTGCAAGTCAACGCGTCCAAAGGAAGATGATATACCTTGTATTAATCAGTAGAAGTCTCCAATAGCTTTGGACTCGAGGTCTCTGCTTCGAATCTTAATTGGCAGAACTAGGAGTTCTCCTTAGCCAAGCCACTTTAACTATGGATGACTTGGTCCGTCGGTCTCGTGATTGTTTGCTTGTTTAGCATTAACTGTGCTCTTTTTGTCAAAACTTTGCGAATGAAATATCAAAACTCAGTCTCAGTCTAAAACTGCTAAATGGGCGAGGATATCATGATGCATACACACTATCAGAGATAGACAAATATGAGCTAAAACAAAACTGTGCTCGTAAGACTAACTCCAGACTCATGCCCACGCAGGTACGATTGCTACCACAACGCAGGTGGAGCAATCAAGCAGACAGGTAGATATGGGTCAGGTGCTTCAAAGTGTAGATTCATAGCTCAGTTAACGTAGTCTGACAGGAAGTCAATGATCTTCTATATTTCTAGCATTTCGGAGTTTTTGATTAAAGAAACTAAAGATACTGGGAAGACAATCATCTGACAGAGGCACTGGGAATACTTAACATTTTATCGTACTCCATTGTGTCTTGGCGCAAGGACTTATGGGAGTTGCAAAGTGATAATGAAAGCTCGAGTTTGCGTGCCAAAAGAAGAAGGGGAAAAATGTTCATTTCATCAGCTGTCAAATATGAAAGTCTTATTCATCTTTTTCATCTTTTTTTCTCTCTTTGCTAGGGCGTATCAGTTGCCATGGCTACTCGAGCGTCTGATAAGAAAAGCTCTGTCCTTGCTCTCTCGTGACATAATTGTGTTTGTCTAATCGGGACAGCCAAACAATCGGGCTCCTCGCCACTTTTCGGTCGGCAAAACAACCTTTGCATCGATGTGCAGCGGTTTCTCGAAGCAGCAATGCGCGGAACTCTGATATTATTGTAATATCAGCGAAGGTCGTCCTCAGATGGATTTCGTTTAGCAAAGGCGCAGTGCGGTTCCACTATGGAATTACCTTAAACTTACCTTACTGTAACATCGCACAGGAAACGGCGATCGACGAAACAATTTGAAACGAAACTTTGAAGTGAAACAAAATAGAGCCTGCATCGCCATCGCCAACCAGTGTCGCATCGATATGAATGCTGTTACAGCTGCATACATTATTAATGATATTGGCCGTTGAGTCATCTGCGATACTGATGGTCATGATTTGGTTATTTGATCATTTGGTTACATCCCAGACGAAGGGGGAGACTCCGAAAAGCCCAAGATAAACGTAGCATTTTCTTTTTAATGCGTTAATTTCTTATGTCAAAAAAGTAAATAAGTAAAAGCTTTACTGCATACAGTGTATACCCTCACTGGTAGCTCTTAAAATTACGAGTAAAGACTAATTTATACAATTGTTTTTAAAGTCGATCCCCTCTTTACAGAGAGCTGCTAAAAGAAATGGTTGTATAAAAGGGCAATCATTGTAAAGAACATAGTACAGATATTTCGAGCTATCTCCTCAAACGACTTCATAGTATTAAAAAAAATATCAGTATTAACTGATCAATTTTGAAATAGACAGAAGAGAATGTTCCAGACTTAGAGTAAGAATAAGAAAGGGGACAACTTTTAAACATAAAACACATTTATTGTTTGGGATCGCTGATCTTGTGGAGGAGTAGGGAAAATAAGACAAGTCATCTTTTATATTGACAAGATCTTGATCACATTTTCAATTCTCATCTTAATCGGAAGTATTACAAAGACAATGAATACGAAAATACCTCAAAAGGCATGTTTGGTTTAGGAGAGATGGCTCAGACGGAGGCTTTCAAATTTGCAGAAAATATTGTCTCGCTTTGATATTCCGTTTCGTACTAGGGAGAAAAAAGGTAATAGGCTGTCACACATGGCTTCAGTTTGAGTTAATCTTCAGAATCTCTCGTCATAACTATGGCATAAAGATGACGGCTTATGAGCAGGGGTAGTGTAGTTCCGATGGAGCAATGATCCGTAGGGAACGATGTAATTTGAGCTGGCGTGAAACGGCTGGATTTAAAAAAAAACATATCCAACTGTCGTCGCATTTCGTTCATAATCCTTTCTCTTCAGCATCCTGCAGCTTATACTTATGACACCCACTGATCCATTTAACGCCTCCAGAAATTCAAGCAGATTAAAATGTTTGATCTCTAGACATGCCCTGACAACAAATGTTGACTTAACTTCTCATCTGCCGGTGCACAGGGTGAATTCAGCAGCTCGACAGGCGAACATAGCTAAGAGGCCGGGGGAGCTGGTTCGGAGAGCGAATCTTATCGAGGGGTCGCTAAGAAGAGGGAGTTTCTGAGCCTTATAATGTTGTTAGCCTAACATTCCAAGCGTTATAAAGAATGAAATAGAATTATAGAAATGGAACATAGTAGGTTACGTGATCAGTATTCTACGCAAATCTATTTTTAGTTTTAAGCAAAGCAGATTCGTAGAGAAGGGGGGGGGGGGGTGAAGTTGTCTTTAACCCTGTGAACCTCATTCTTGGTTAACTTTGATGCAAGCACTCAGGCTCCTCTCCTGACGCCTCCGCTGTGCGTGATTGAAGAGACGACATCCACCGGTGTGACGTCGCAGAGAGCGCGCCGTGACGAGAGAATGGATTCAGATCGAATTCCCGCGTTTTCCTGGCAGACGAGCGAGCGTGGAAATCCCATAATGCCCCTGCCTTGGAAATCAGTTAGCACCTTTGAGAAGTAGTGGTGGCAGAAACTGTATCACCTTCTCTCAGGTTTTGACCCTCCTTTTCCGTATGTGCAAGTGACGGTAAGTGTGTGATGGTGTGTGCGTAATGGTGTGTGTATAATGGTGTGTGTGTGTGAATAAGAGATAGAAGGATAGAGAGAGGGTGTGTGTGTGTGTGTGTGTGTGTGTGTGTGTGTGTGTGTGTGTACGTATGTGTGCGTTGATGTTCGCTTGTGTGTACGTGCTCGCTTGGATATTGCCTTCTTGTGATATCACGTGGTTTGTTGTTGACGTGTGATGCATTTTACACAGAATTAATAACGTTCCTATACGAGGAGAGAAAACGGCAATATAGTGTACCATGCCCTTACGAAGAAAGACAACTCATTCGAGACATCCAGGAACTGCTTCAATGTGTTTTCTTAATTCTATTGTAGTCGTGGCCCATTTTTGTTTGCATCTTAACTTTTCCATGTGACTCTAGTAGTCTACGGGATGATTCACCACAGCCGTGCTGAAAATACCAATGCGACAACGCAATGCTACATTCTATGAGGAACTCAAATTCACATTATTGATGGAGATTTTAAACTGACATGGATTATTCCCCATTCTGTGGTTTTAAAAGCAAGTCAAAATCCTGAAAATACATTGCAGTTAGCGGGGTGTTTTGTTTTTTTCTTTTTAGTCACACAATTTTATCTCTTTTTACCCCAAATTGAATAGCTGGTACTTTGATTCTAGCAAACCCTGAAAGAAAATGCAATGAAACACAAGGCGTAAAATATGTTTAAGACCAAGAACCGAATATTCATAAAAGACATCATTCCATGGGAAGTCTGCACAAAATCTAATCAACCCTCTGAATGCCACACCTCTCCATAGGTTTATGTGTGTAATTTGCGCACATTTGACTCACTGGCATAGAAAGGATTAAACGCTACTTTTCGCGATATTTGTCTCGAATGTTTCTTTACATTACGCCAAGTTTTCCAGTCGTTTTTAGCCTGTGAACCTCTATCTGGTGGAGAGTTCATCAGTGTTTGTTAGCACGGGTTTTTGGTACCTTTCTTTGTTTTATTTGAATGATGGATCTTAAAAAGCCTCATTACAAATTCTCATGCATGTGCAGTTAAAATCATATATTTAGGCCTACTTATTTTGTAATCTGTTTGTTAGCTATATCTATCTAGTTAGCTATCTAGTTTTTGTATTAGTACAGTTACTAATCATGTCTCTGTTATTCATTGACGTGACTCTTTAATTCAACTCTCTATTTGGTTAAGTATTTGCCTATCACGTTTGTATCTGTTTATGTAAGTGTTTTTGTGAAAAGTATATTCATATTATGATCATTGACTTAATTTTGCTTTGTGATCATTGGATATGGTGTAAGGTTTCATTTCAAAGTCCGTTATCACAGTCTGTTTTAATGTATGTATATAAGATATATATATATATATATATATATATATATATATACATATATATATATATGTATACATGCATTTATGTGAATATATAGATATATAAAACATAAAGAAATGTACATACATATTTGTATTGCAACATTAAAAAAACCGAAGATTTACGGTGTGTTCATATGTTGCAATACTCATTGAATCCTTTTTTACTTGATGGCTATAATGTCATCAATGGACTTACGGAATGTATCAGAGCTCTTTCTGGAATATAAGACATTAAGAAATGCCTTCAAAATCTCAATATGATGAATTAACTGACATAAAACAATGGTCGCAGATTCCTTTCTATCTCTATCAAAGCTATTTCATATTTTATTGTTTATTGGTCTTTATACAACGTCCAAGCAGATAATTGCAATTTGATTGGAGGATTGTTGGTGACGTGATATTCAATAAGTACTCCATTCAAAGCGCCGTGCAATTTTGGTTCTATTTTTCGCGTGCAACTTGGTTCGATTTTTTCGTTCTATTCCACGGTTCGAGAAATTGTACGGTACTGCATGTACTGTGTGTTGCATGTTGAGGATCGCACACAGCTAGCGCAGTGTACGTGTGCGGTATATATGCATGCGCGTACGTAGGCCTACGTAGTGCTAGTGTATGTGTATTCATGAGCGACCTGTATCTACACTGATTGCACAAGCCAGCCAGAAAGAGAATCGCAGTGGATCCACATGTAAGTATGGCTATATTTTTCATTATATAGACTTCTAGGCCTACTTAGACCTACCCAACAATCCTCCAACCAAAAAGATCTACTTTGACGTTGTATAAAACAAATAGTGTATGGTCTTTACTCGTGCAATGGAACGAGATTTCGCACAAGGTGAAAGATAGAGGCACTCTATTCAACGAGGCGAACATTGCACTCATGACCATTCACTATTTGTATAATGAATATTATACAAATAGTGAATGGTCACGAGTGCAATGGTACGAGATTTCGCACGAGGTGACAGATAGAGGCGCTCTTTTCAACGAGGCAAAGCCGAGTTGAATAGTGCGCCTCATCTTTCACCTAGTGCGAAATCTCGTTCCATTGCACGAGTAAAGACGGTACACTATTTGATTTATACAACGTCCAAGTAGATCTTTTTGGTCTAAGTAGTCCTAGAAGTCTATATACATGTATGTATGAAAAATATAGCCATACTTTCATGTGGATCCACTGCGATTCTCATACACGTACACTAGCACTACGTAGGCCTACGTACGCGCATGCATGTAGGTTCTACCGCACACGTACACAGCGCTAGCTGCATGCGATCCTCAATATGCAACACATAGTACACGCAGTACCGTACAATTTCTCGAACCGTGGAATAGAACAAAAAAATCGAGCCAAGTTGCACGCAAAAATAGAACCAAAATTGCACGGAGCGTTGAATGGAGTACTTATTGAATATCACGTCACCACCAATCCTCCAATCAAATTACAAGGATCTACTTGGACGTTGTATAATACTTAACTTCCATAGTGACGACTAATGCACATTAAAACATGTTTTTACAATTTCTAAAATGCATCAGTCTCGGCTGCATGATGCAGAAAGAGTTAACTGAATGATTACAGTCGTCGATCCCTCCTAGCTCTCCCTCACCTATGTCCATTCACATGACGTGCTGCAAAAAGTTTGCAACGATATTGCAAGATACAAATAGAATTCGTAACAACTTAAATGTATGCAAAGTTGACGATAGATGAAACTAATCGTTCATACCTAATACATATTGCAGTTAGATGGGAGAACAAAATAAGAACGTTGAGGAAAAATCGGAAGGAAGCAAGTTAGAACGAGGGATTGTTCTTCCAATGACAGCATCTTTTACAAGTAAGATTAAAGATTTTCTGGTTCTCATAAAATATTACTTGTTTATCTCAGTGTGACTTGCGTAATGATACAACCGCAATGACAGTGGGACTTCAGACAGCATCTTTTACATGTTTGATGAATAATTTTCTGGTTCTCATGAAATGCTGTCAATTAACTTCTTTATTTCAATGTGACTTGGGCATTAAAGATATCACCGCAATGACTGTTTAAATATTATGTTACAAAAATATTCTTGGAACGAGTAGGTTTGAAGCGCTTTACGTAAATTGCAATTTCACTCTGTCGTGGATCCATCCGCTATGTGGGTGTAGCTAATCAATTTGGCTTCATCCTCTTTACCCAGTGATGTAGATTGTTCCTCATTTATGAATATCGTCCGTCCATTTATTTTACTTCGTATTCCTCCGTTATATTCAGTTATCTAATTTGATTGCCGTGTTTAAACTGAATGATGTCAGCTCAGTCATTTGCGGTATCTTTTGTTTTGGGGTTGTTGTTTTTTCGGCTTTATTTCATTTTCAGAGAAATCCAGAAATAAATTTTGGGATGAGAAGATTGTTGTCTCACACAGGTACCCCTCATTTCCGAAACATTATTTCACCTATGGCTTCCCAGACGCAAACTGATGCAGCCGGAGTTCTCAGAAAAAAATATGATTTCCACTTTGGGGTAGCATCGGTTCCCATTTAGGCTCTGATTTGTCTCTATTCACAGTAGTGTCTATGATAACAACTTCTTGAGTGTTGCTACATGTCTACATCCGTGGTTGCTGTTAATGTTGTTTTCTGGGGGTGTTAGTGTGTGTGTGTGTGTGTGTGTGTGTGTGTGCGTGTGTGTGTGTGTGCGTGTGTGTGTGTGTGTGGTTTCTCGTCACCTTGCGGTTAGAAATATTTCAGATGTGTGCAAGGGGTGCTTCTTATAAGCAGGTAAACCATTTGGAAGAGATGTTGGTAAAAATTATGATATAAGTTGAGACCTTATAAGAATCTATATCATATTGCTTTTCATATACAAAGGGATCCCTCCATTACCTATATGTTGCAATCATTATTGTCTGCTCCCTTGGCTCAAGATACAAATCCATGTTGATTCTTGCTGGTTATGGTATCCATGACAAGCTATATGTGTATTCTAAAACAAACAAAATCTTATTAAAAAAATAAAAATAAAGAGCAAAAGCAGAACAACCAAAAACAAATGCAAAAACAGAACAAAACAAGCTCAAGGATAACTAACGTTTCAGTCTCAAGCAGTTTTGTCATGCTGATCCGCTTCTTGATAGCATGAACTAAGAGGAGCACCAAGGAAAAAATAAAACAATAATTTAACTAAAGATATGTTTTTCTTATTTTTTGCTCTAGATTTTGTCTTGAATGATGCCACTGCCTCAGAAATGCTGATTTCTAATTTCAATTAGGTAAAAAAAAAGTTAACCTTGCTGATTCCTTATGTAGTTGTCTATGGATGCCTGGGTACAAAATTCTGCCTCGTAAGGTTTCGTAGTCATTCACTAAACAATGTATCAACAGTGTCTGTGCATGCTAATGACATATTTCACTGATTGCTTGAAATTAAGATTTGAATTATAATCAAATAGACCAAAAAAAATCTGAGCAGATATCTCTTCTTTGATTTTGATTTGAGTTGATTTTATTGTTCCACATCTCAAACACAAATAACATGATACAATCGATTGAACATATTAAGACTGGACATAGCGTCGTTATTACAAATAATACAAGAGAAGACAATTCTATAAACATGAAATGTTGGGGACCTATTCAATAAGCAGAGCTTGTAATTTATAGGTCCCTACATAGATGAAAATGTTGGTCTTGTTAAACAAACAACATACATGTAGTAACGAAAACTGTGAAAGGAAGGAAAGGGACGTAAAGGAAAAGAGAGCAAAAAGAGCAAGAGAAACAAATAAAATACATCAGAGCAGAACGAAATAGCCACCTGCAATACGCTTGCAAGATTTCTCATCACCTGAGCAACATAGTTACCTAACTGTAAGAATGCGCAAAAATACACATGATACATAATGATTCATTAATTCAGGAATAGCCTTGACATGAACGACTCAGTAAAAAGAATGAAAAGCAAATCCGGAATGCCTAATAAACAACGAATCTGATGAAGAAGAGGAAGCACGATAAGCTTTATATCCTTTGCCAAACAATGCCAAATATCTATAATCAGTACTCTTTCACAGATTTTCACTTAGTTAAAGTTTCCTCTTTAACCCACTCCTTACCAATACGGACAGCGTGATCATGTGTGTTTTACACGGGAATAAATTAAACTGAAAGATAACACTAACACACACACACACACACACACACACACACACACACACACACAGATGAACATAAGATATATATCGTCGCTGGGGTGATAAGACCTTGTATCTGCAATTTTGGTGAAAATGAGTTTTTTGGATTAATGGTCAAATAATGGGTTAAGTGATTTTCTGTCCAAATCCCAACTGTCTTACTCCAAAAATGAAGCCACCACGGCTTGTCAAAGGAAAGGCTATCCCATTCGCCACAGTGCTTTGGCCGCCATGTTTTTTGGCTCTCCTGAACATTTTACATTTTGTAGATACGAGGTCTTATCGCCCCAGCGACGATATATATATATATATATATATATATATATATATATATATATATATTATGATATACTATTATAAGAATATTATGTGTGTGTGTGTGTGTGTGCATGTTTTTTGTGTATTGTGTCTGTATCTTTTTGTCGTGGGTTTAAACCCTTTTTAGCTGAATGATACTTCAACCCAGTAATGTAATCTCTACAACACGACGTGCCTTCGACGGACATGGAGACAATTTCTGAGGATCAGACTCAATGAGCGTATCGACCGGTGTCAGTGGGAAGTAGAACATATCTTGCCCCGAGCAATATGTTATCCAACATTTTTTTTTCTTCTTGCGAAGGAATGATTTGGAGGAGAAAGCTCCGCGCTGTGCTTATCCACAGAATGAATACTTAAAGTTACTTCCAAAGTGTTGTCTTGCTTATCATAATGTAGTATGATATGATATGAATGGCATCATCTCCTATCATATTACTGTATATTTGATATGGTAAAATATGAAATGATCGATTTTTCACCTAAAAAATAGATTTGTTCGATCACTTTTTCTGTACATCATTCACGTGCTATGGCTGATTTCATGAGAGAATTTTTGCGATTAAGAATCATATTGGATGTGTTGAATTAAAGATTTGGTGATAACATTATTAGGCAAACGTATAATATAACCATGTGTTTTGCCTTCATAGTGAGATGGCTCAGTCGGTAGCTCGTCTGCATTGTAATCTAATCGCTCGGGTTCGAACCCCATTTGGATGAGCAATATACGTTGTGTGTGTAATCATGTCATCCCATCTGATGAGAGGCAAAGTACTCTTTTCTCCTGCATATGTAAGCTAAGAAAAAAAATCCAGCGTAAATCATTGGATGCAATGGCTTTAGAGAGAGAGAGAACAAAAAAAAATCACGTGCTTAGCATTGGAGAAACTGATGACACCAACAAGAATGCTTCGAAATGTAATCATCATGTCGGTTCACTTAACATCAGACGAAAATTCTTCTAGGCTCGAAAGCTCAGTCCAATTTTGACTCAGGTTTACTCCATTGGCTTGCTATGATTGGATAAGTAATTTACTGCACCTTTTTTTCCTGGCATATGATCATATTGCCAAACTAATTGATTGTTTAAAAACCACATCATGTTGTCAAAAACAACTTAAACGTATACTTTGATCTGCTCAGAATTCTAACACAGAAAAGCCTTTCTTGTCAAGGAAACATCTCGTACTTTTATGCTTTTTAATGTCTTCTTGAAAGATGCACTTGGGTCTATTAAAGTTACAAATTAACACACTGTCATGAATGTGCGAATTCATATATTAATGAAGTGGATCGAAGAATCGCACGTGGATGAAAAGTTTCTAGAAAGAGACAGAGATCACGCACACGGCCCTCGAGAATTAAAGTTTGTTTTTCGACTCCTCCTAAACGTTCAGGGATAATGCAGCCCTGTTAATGCTTCGTGTCACAGAAATGACGTTTGTGCTGTTGATTATCAACATTGTCTCCTTCATGCTATAACAGTTCACATGTGTGAGTGCACACACACACACGCGCGCGCGCACACACACACACACACACACACCACACACACACACACCACATAATATCAATGCACTTCTTATAGACATTTTGCTACTAAATTCCGAAAACTTAATACACTAATATAGATAAGGAAACTCTAGATTCATTTTTTTAGGCATAGTGAATTCCAATGACATGTTCACTGATGCAGTCAAAAATATGACGCAAGATGGCGCCCTATTTCCCTCCATTGACGTTACTTTCATCTCTCTCTCTCTCTTCCCCTATCTCTCTCTCTCGTTTACCCCTTGCTGGTAGCAGGGCCCACTCGCTGCTGGTTTTCACGCAGTGGTGCACGGCGCGTCACAGCCATCGCTCCACGCTCATTTTCATCCCCCCAAACATACCAACTATAGTGCGGAGCGTGCGCCACGCGCCCGGAGCTGCCCCGTCGCAGGGTACTCGCGTGTGTTGGCGCTCCAAGGGAAGAGTCAATAATGCACGAATCTGCGGCATTCGTCCGCTTGCCACCCGGCTAGAGAGGATGTGACGTGTTCCCTGCCTCCACTCGGGAGTTTGTGTACTCTGTGATCCCTATACCATAACGGATTATTTGCAATATCTATGATTATAATCAAAGCGTTAATCATCAAAGTTTTGTTTTTCTGCTAGCAAATATAGTGCTGCCTCGTAAAAAATTGTGAACTCGGCTACACTTTTTTGTTTGTGTGTGTGTCTTAACTACCACGAACATCAGTCTAAAGTTGTGTCAGAGTGATCTTTGCAATCCAATAGCATAAACGTGCAGGGAACTTGGATAAATCCCTGCCGACCTCGCCCGGCCTGTAGATCGATGGCGATGCGTGGGGGCAATTTTTCAGCTCGTCTGCTTTTGGGGGAGATAATAACGTGAGAGGACACACTCATCGCATGCTGCGATTGGCTCTCCTTGTCAATGTTTGTATACCTGTCCCTGTGATGTATGAGGTGCGACATGTATCACAGCCGAGCTAATCAATAAGGCAAACTTCCGACTCGATCAACCTCCGGGCGAGTCCTCCACGTATCAGCTCTCACGTGAACGATTCCCTCCGAGGCAGAACTTTCAAATCGCTTCAGCGCCGCTCAAATCACATCGAGACACGATGTGATAACACTCTCAGCATCTTCTGTTTTCTTTCTCCCATTTCGTGATACGGAAGCTGGTACTGCTCCCTCCGAATGCAAGTAATAAAATCGCTCACCCTGGAGATCATTTTCTTTGGATTAAAACGTCGCGCCCCGACGATTGGATCGTAGATAACCGCGAATGTAACGGATAGATCGCTACAGTGGGCAAGATGCATCGCTATCAAGTGCAACGTGTGGATAACTTTGCCTGTATTTTGCTTATTTCATGGGTATTTTTATCGTTGTCAATGTTGAACAACGTGGTTTTGGCGATGAAAGACACCACTGCAGCCCCCGCCTCTACCACTGCCTTCAACGCTTCTGCCCAGTCTTCAGTGGCGCCTAGCGAGAAAACGGAGCCGCCCAGCGACTACGACGAAGATGAGGACGTCGACCAGGCAACGAAAGACGATCATTATCGCTTTCTCGCTTTCGTTTCGTCACCGCCGGAGGATATCGTAACCAAGTTCCTGCAGTACGTGGACGCCACCCAGCGGAACATCGAGACGTGCAAAAAGGGTACCTGGCACGTCTCTCTCGATCGCGGCGCCGTGAGCTACGGTCCTGAGCGCTACATGGACCAGGCGCTGAAAACCGTCAGCACGGCCAACATGCTGACCCGCATATGGCAGAGCGAAAAGCTGGCGGACGTGCACGACAACGAAGATTTCTTCTACAACATTGTGGTGTCCAACGTGGAAAATGACCCGAATATCTTCGCTTTCGGCAACTGCTACGATAAGTTGCAGTTTCGCAATTACACGCTGTTTTGCCCGTTTGCGTATCGTCAACCAAATGGTGTTATCAACGTGAAGGATCTGTCCGTTGAGTATAAGTATTTAACCAACGAGTCGGAATGGTTCTATCAAGCAAGGATGAAAGTGGACCAAGTACTGAGAACAAGGGAAGAAAGCAAAGGTAAGTTCTGATCAGTGCTAACTCTTTCAATCTATTGAAGTGTTATCATCTGTCTACATTTTCCTATTTTCTTACGTGCAGCAAGGCTTTTCATTTCGACGGCTTGAAAGCAAATGCGCAAGTTTTGATCTGAGGAAATCTCTGCACACTTGTCGGGCTTCATAAATAATTAAGAATAATCCAGAGAAATGAAAGGTTACGCCACGTCATAATGAATAATTGAAATGATGTATCAACAGCTGATGCAGCTACATTTTCTTTTAAAGAATTATATGGTATACATTTCATCTCTCCTCTGCCTTATGAACTGCGAAAGCTATTTCAGTCCCTTAGTATCTGGAAAAGTGCATGTATTTCTTTTTTTATGAAGTGGAAAAATGGGATTCCATCGGGATTCGAACCTGAGACCTCCGGATGCTAGCCCGGTGCTCTACTGACTGAGCTATAGAAAGCCCTAGTTAAGTGTTCGAAACCCTAGATTCTAAATGCTCGGATGGTCAGAAGCTATAGCAGTGTGTTTGTGTGTTACACACACGCACACACTTAAACCTGGCATAAACCCGAAGGATAATTCAACTTCGGGATAAATGCGAGGGGTCACCGAAGTGATGCAGCTTTTTTGAGTATGTAACAAACGCAGACAGAAGAAAACTGACCAGAAATGAATATAATTTATTTGTGGAAAAGTGAGCAAAGAAAAATGGGATTCGAACCCGAGACCTCCGGATGCTAACCCAGTGCTCCACCGACTAAGCTATAGAAAGCCCTAGTTCAATGTTTTTCCCAGAAACCCTAGATTCTCAATGCTCGGATGGTCAGAAGCTATAGTTGTGTGTTTGTGTGTGACACAGACGCACACACTTAAACCCGCATAAACCCGAAGGACCTATACAAGCGTGAAACATTACAAGATATAGTATTACACGTTATATTTTATCAAGCGTCGCTGGTTCAAGAATGATATCGAACGCGGATATCACAATTATTATTTTGAAGTTACAACGATTTCACACATAAATATCGATGTATTCTTACTCGACTGTGTCGAAGTGCACATAATTCCGAATACGCGCGCGCACACACACACACACACACATACTCACACACGCACAAACACACACACGTCGGAATGGGTACAGCATCGTCCCGTTGGCACTCGCACATACTCTAACGGCGTAATAGATTACAAACGATTTACAGTCCCTGGGAGGATGATTAGTGTTTTGCCGTAAGACGATCGTGGTAATGTACCACCGACGAACTCATTGGGCTGATATTAGTGTGATTGTTAGGCTCGCGGACAAAATAGATGTTGATACCAACTCACCCTTTAGTTCAGATACATCCGACATGATAATGAAGCCGAAGAGACGAACAAAATAAACCCAATAAAAAAAAATGTCGTAAGAAACACCAAACATGGCTGAGGTCTGTTTACTAATTCATATGTATGTATTGATGCAAGTCAAAATTAGTAGGATTATTCTAAAAGCAGTATTCTCTCAAGGCCATTAAAAGTTATAGTTCTGAAATATATCTTCTGCCTAAATTGTGTGTGCATTAATATTGTAAGCATTGTGGTGCACCAAACACGCCTAGTCAGTTTAACGGTGTTGTAGGGAAAAAATAAATCGCCTCATACACTATTCATTATATCTGACAAGATTCATATTTCATGGACTATCACTTTTGAATTAGAATTGTCCTCGTCCGTCTCATTCGTTATTCATGGTGATCGATGGCGAATATGCCACTCGTCCACTGTTTGATAGAGTTCAGATGAAAAGCCGAGGTATACAGCTTAGTGAATAATGAGAGGTGATACACATACATGCCAGACAGAAATGCATTAAACATGTACGTACATGACCATGATTACATAAAAAACGTAATATGTTTTTATGAATTGACAAACGTAAAAGCTAATATATATTTCTCTTCCTTTATATATGTCTATATTGTATATAAATGCATACAACATTTTGAGAGTGAGGACGATAGGATGGAGAAAGACGTACATGAAATAACGGGTGGAATCAAAAGAGGGTTTTACTGTTGATCTCACTTTCCGATCTTTATTTGGCACCGTGTTTGATGTACTCTTGCGTGGCCAATCCCCTTGTAGGCACAAACACACATCTCGGGACTGTTTATAAGTCAAAGCTGTCCAAAGAGGCAACGCATATATACAAGATGTGACTTGTGATATGAAGTCGTATCAAGCCAATAAACCGTCGCCTTTTATCATGGGGTCAATACAGGCGACAAGGTGGAGAGTGATGGAGGGGGGAAAGCGGGACATGGAGGAGAAGAGAGAGAGAAATATTGTGAAGACGGGATGAATATGACAACCATAACATATAAACCAAGCAAGAAACCCTAGATATGAGCCAATGCATCCTTTCATCAAAAACTACTCGCAGCAATATCTGGGCTGGGGAAAGAGAGTGTACGAGAGCGAGAAAAAATGGGGCTAAAAATTATAGCGCACACGAAATTGGAGCCGTTGTGGCTTGGAGGATAAATATTGGTGGAAAAAAAAGATGTCTGTCCTCATTGCATAGGCCATATTGCACCCACAAATGCCGTCATTATTTTTTTCCAGTCTGCGGGTGCCTCTAAACGAAATAATGATCCCCTTTACACAGATTGCTCCGACCGTCAAAATTGGCCTTACGACGACGCCAACGCTGTTGTGACTTTCCCGCGCATAATTTACGCAAGTGCCGAACCATTATCACGCACATGCATTACACACTCTCTCGCGGTTCTTTCAATTTCGAGCAAAAATTGAAAAACTGATTTTTCTCTCCCACCGTTTCCGCCCCTCATCCACACGGCTTTGTGTTAACGACTGTTGTATCGATAATAATTGTGCGGAAACATCCATGAGAGGTGTCTGTCTCGGGAACCGATGAATCCCATATTGTACGGCTGAAATTAGGATGCGACTGATTGTGAACGGACAAGCGAAACTACTGCCACTGAATTCTCATTTACCACCAACAGTCTCTATTTCATGTTCCTGAACGTGTCTAAAGAAAGTGCAATATGGCCCGACGTGATAGGAGTATACATACTAGAAGGATAGACAGTCGCATAAGCGCATACATACATGAAGAGAAAGAAAACGAGAGAGGGCGAGTTAAAAGTTGATTTTTATTTCAAGTTTGTAATAGGCTCTGTTGTTGGTTTGGAGAGAAAAATAAATTGTAAAAGTAAAAGTTTCTGTCAAACTAGACTTTAATTACCACTAAAGCTACATTTTTGTTTATTTGAAAAACATCCAGTTATTACTTGTGATTGTACAATATTTGTGATATTCTTTGTTTTTCGCAAGGAGGGAGTATGTAATAAGTGTGTATGACGTTTTATTGCAGTTACAGCCGCTATCTATTCTGCAAATGAGCACATCAGCAAAAACACATAGTGGTCTGGCATGTAGACTATTACAGCGCCATGCTGTGTAACGTCAAAGATAAATTCGTCCAAGTATGATTGCGCGGGATATAACGCTGGCTATTTGCCACATTATTTCTTCACTTTCTCCTCTCTAGACGCTAGACGGCCGTTGGGACCATAAGGCATGGTAGATTAATGCTCCATTAATGTGTGTGAAATATTTTCTCAACAGCGTTGTTGTGGCTGCACCTCTTTAAACATTCTTAACTCGTTCTCATTCCTCTCTTATCAAACAGGGAAACACTAAACAAACGAAGAACTACCAAAGCTGCTTAATAGCTTTCATACACAGTGTGATATAACATATTACGTAAAACGTGCCATTTCTGGACGCTAAGTGCATTGTACCCAACTGTTGTCAATCAGGACTACTGACATCATGGAACAGAATTACTGAGAGCATTTTTTTATACTGATAAAACATATGTAAAAGCCATGAACCCTGCGATTATCATATTTTGTGCTGTGTTTCTCCTAAAGAATTTAGATACAGGGCCCAGAAATACAAGAAGAAGCTCAAAATAATGAATAAAAGAAAAATTATGAAATATAAAACCTATCACAACTTTGTACTTGCGCTTTGAATCGTCGTCGTAGCAGGGTGCTACAAGATAAAAATCATTAACATCAACATCAGATGTGAAGGTCACTTTAAAAAAATGCGGCTATTCTGGACTGGTGATACACGTGACCTTTCGTGTCCAGATTATAAATAGTGGCAAGACCCGATCTGGTAAAAACTTCTCGTTAGGAATTTTTTGGAAGCTCTTGAAATGGATTTCTTGCATTTTTCACACTTCTTCTTCTTCTTGCACACAATTTCGTCTGTCACGTTTTGTGCCTGCGTCGCTCACAGACATGCCGATTGTGGCATGGCATATCCTCGAAGGGCGAGATTTTGTCACGATCCCGGCTGCGAGTGCCAATGTCTGTCTCATTTTCTTGTTGCTGTCATTTCTTGTTGTTCTTTGTATGACACGTTTGCCTTGGACGTGTTAGGAAGATCAGAAAAAAAAAGGGAAGGGGGAGGCCGGGCGCTCGCATCGCCCGAGGTAACATTGGGAGTTGCATGATATGGACTGTCATGCCAATCCACTCACTCTGCCTTTTGTCCTCTTTTGTGCATTTTTTATTTCACAAAATTTGCTGAATGCTGAATGAAATATTACATTTACTTAATACATATAGCTGTGTCTGTATTTTAGTCGGCATGCACACCTGTACAAAAATATGCATGCACCGGTACATGTCGGAATAAATATATTTCTACATAATATATACATATATATGTATATATATATATATATATATATATATATATATATATATATATTTGCTGTAAGTACATGAATATGAATTTCATGTTCAGGTGTATGAGTTCAAGTAAAGAAAGTAATGGAAGAAAGGATATTCAGAAGATTTCGTGTGTATCAAGAACCATCAACATAAAGGATCCTAAAAGAAATATACATTTTCAAGAAAATTCCGGTGAATGAGTCCAGTATGATAAAAAAAAATGAAGGCACGAGTTCATATTTGATGCGCTTTCCCTGCATCTCAGTTTCAGTGTGTCTCTCATTGTAATGTGGTCCCTACACTATCTTTCTCTCCCACGATCGCTTCTGGCCACGCGTCGACAGGAATGCCATCGTGGAATAACCCGAGCTGCTCTGAGGAGGCTTTGTGATGGACTTATGTGCTATTATTATTTAGGTCGAGCACAAAAGTCAATCTGGGCGGCAGATATTCCTCGCATGGGGATTATTTTCGTCTCAATTTCACTCGCTCCCCTCTTCCGTTCAACAAACCCACGCACGCACGCACGCACGCACACACACACACACACACAGTGTATGCGTCATGCTGGCAACTGAAGGGAGCCGAAAAAAAACCCACACACACACGCACACACACACACTCACACACACAAGACAATAAACACGCCCAAGAAGCCGAATTGATAACAACCAAAACAAAATGTGACTCTGATTAGATTAAGGCTGAAAAAAAAATAATAGTCGTTTCTTCTTTGCTTATTGATTATTTTTATTATTGTTATCTTTTGTAAATTTTTTTCCATTCTTTTCAGAACATTTATTCTCTAGCTTGAAAAAAAAAAAACCAAATCATATATCATGTTTTGTGATTATCCGTCTTTTATCATTAAAAAAAAGTAATTCCTGTCATCAACCGACTGCAATTTTGTAAGCTTCATTTTTGTTTTGAAGTCTAAATCAGCGAATACCATAAAGTGTTACATCGTTTTGTTTCTTTTCGTTTCGTTTTGTTTATTGAATTTTTAACAAAAAGTGACAATGTACAAATATATCACGAGAAAAGGACAAATAATATGAAAATACATATTTTCAATACGTCGAAATATCCGATAAATAGCATTAATTGAGGAAGAAATTAATAAACGTATACATGCTGTTTACTGTGTTTTGTTGAAAATGGAAGGGAAGCATAACAAATATATATATCCTACACGATTAAGTAACATAACCTTTCCTTAATCTGTCCGATCAACTGCACAGTCTGCTTTAAGTATCTTGCAGACAATTCAAAATAAGGTATTGCCATAGAAGCAATAGGAAATAGATTTTGAAGTGAGTGTTGTTACCCATAATTGGGTATGAGATTAAAAAACATTTAGATATTCACATTGATGACTGTAAAGCAACCTTTCTGTCGGAACAATTTTGTGCATAATGATGTTTGGTTCGGTCTTGTTTTTGTGTAATTCATTCTGTCATTTTCAATCAATAGAATACAAAGTACGTGTACAAAACAAGCGATACAAAACAAAATGCGAGTGATAGTGTATAGTCCATGTCATAGAGTTTCCATTGGTTAATTGTAACGGAGGAAAGGGATCTGCAGATGCTGGTGATTTTGGCTCAGACGGTAGCGCGTCTGCCTCCAAATCCATAATGATTCCCGAGTCTAGCTGAGCAATGTTGTGTGTTATCATACCGTCTCCTCTACTAAGAGGCAAAGCACTCTGTCCCTCGGATAGGACATAAATTGGAGGTCCCGTGTTTGAGAGAATCGTAACTTCATGCACGTAAAAGATCCCGCTTCAGTGATTCATTGCAAAGGGCAGGATGCATAACCCGGTGAAGATGTCCACCTCACATCCAACTGGACCCCATGAAAGACCAGCTAATGCAGCTGAATATGGGCTATCCAGCCATCTTCTCAGATGGAAAATGAAACAGACAAACAAAACAAACAAACCCGTTTGAGAGGACGTAACGGCCTAATAGGACCGCCATCCTAAATAGGGGCTTGACTTAAATGTCGGCCTCCGCATCTTAGTGCAACATTTATCCTGGAGAATTTTTAGTGGCATTGACATGAATTACACACAACAAGCAGACGTAATATCGTAAGGAGATTAAAAAAATGTTAAACATCGCTTAGATAACAGTCCTTGGGGGAAGTTGTTGGCCTAGACATAATGAATACTGCAGTTTTGAGATCGCCGTTCGGCTGCTGCAGTTGGGTTTCACGTTCTGCTCTCTTAAAAAAAAAAACCCAGAAATGCTCCCATTTATAATAATGGATCTGCCCTTCTAATAGCTCCATTCTAAAAATCCGACATTGAATACCTTAAATAGCTACCACGGCGGCTTTTATCTCGACCAGTCCCCCGCTCGAATGAAGAAATAGTGCACAACGATTCGAGTCACTCTCCACAAAATTAAGCCCATTGAGCTATTCTGGGCCAGAATGCGTAGCTCTAAAACAACATAGATCGAACATGTCATCTGCAGACGTGTGGGGATTACCGCTGATTGATTGCGCTATTAAGATTGTATTCGCTGGCAATAATGCGTCAAAATACGTCAGCGTAAGTCAATGTCGGCCTGCCTGGAGGCGAATGTATGTTGAAGACGCACGAACAGAAATATATTCTGGAGTTCAATGTCAAAATAGATCGGCGCCAGCGGCATCCCAGGATCAAACATGCTGAATTAGAATCGATTGCAAGAAATCGGTTTTGAGAACTTACGGCTTTAATTTTTCCTTCTCGATATTGGCAAAAGCGCTGTGATAGATGAAGAGTATGACAGCGGTAAATGTCAGATCCGTCACATTCACTTTTTAGCGGTGCGTGCTGGTAAAAACTTAATACAGTTCTCTCTAGCAGTGAAATCAGAAAGAGATACTGCTTCTAGGGTGTGTTTTAAAGACAGGTTTGTTATCTGTGTCCATCTATATTAGTTCATTTGTGTGTATCCCTCCAGAATTTTCTCTCCCCGATCAACGTCGAAATTTGTGAAATTTTCGAATTTTCATCGAAATGCATTTTTTTAACTTCTACAACACCACTTTTGTTCCCTGGAAGTGAACATCGTTCACAGTCTCCTAAAACTGTCAAGACCCAGATAATTACATAGACACACTAGAAAAAGACATTTTGTCGTTGTTGTTGGATGTCCTTCTAAGTTGTAACGAGGAAGACAAGGATAGCAAATATGCAGTGTATGTTACCTCTCTGTAAAGACTCTCTCTTTGAAGGAGAAAGCCCTTCAGAGGAAAAAGCAAGCTACCCGGCTCCATGAGCGGCAAACACTTATTTTGAGGAGGGATTGGACGATTGGTGGTCGCGCTCCTTCCATCCAAGGCACCCATCTCGGCTCCAGTATCCTGTATTCACGCTTTAAAGTGCAAAATATTCACTCTGTGATCGCATACTGTATACTGGAATGAATAGAGTAATACAAAAAACAAAAAAAAAATAAGTCAACTTTATGGAATTTTGAAGTTTCATATGTTCTATCGAACAGTTATAATTGGTGACAAGTTGCACATGCAAATTAATTGGGACAATGATGTCAATACGTACATTACGTACATTAACTTGTCCACGTTATTTGCATATACACGTACATGTTCGTTCGTATTTATTTCTGTGTCTCAGATCAAATAAAAATAGATTGCATGGTTGGTTGTAACAAATTTAAACAAAACATATTACCAAATCACAAGGAGCAATACAAAAGTGCAGCTTATACTACATGCATGATAAAAGTTAATCATAGTAAAACAGTTATGGTTGCATATGAATACAGAAAAGCTGAACATTTGATTAAAAAAGTGCATACACCGTGTGCATGGGCCTATTGTATATTTGTATGTACAGCTGTACATCAATTACTCAGAGAGAGAGAGAAAAAAAACATTATTGCTATAATGACAAGTCTTGACTTAGTTGGATTCTTTGTCATCAGGTCAATATGTACATTCTTTATACTTGGTTACCAAATTGTTAATATTGCCCGATTACAAATATTTTTTTTCCCTCTTATGTTGTCAGTCTTTTGTGTTTTAGTTGGTTTGTTTTTATCTCTTTGGAATACTTGTAATTGAAATCACATCGGCTGAAGCTAAATTTGACGATGAAACACAACATCAAGCTCAGTACGGCGAGCCCAACGAACATGTTCATATCTTCCACTGATAACCACAATCTCTGCATAACTCGCACCATTCACCCCACTGTTCATTACTATGGGTGTCAATTTGAAGCGATATTGTGTGACGAAGTGCAGAAGAAGAGGAAAAAAAAATAAACAAACCACCTGCCTGTAATATTCGGTGCGCTGTTCAGGGGATATTCCTCTGCTATCAATGCGGAGCCTGTATTGCCTCGAAGGGACTACATTCATATGTAATCATGTTCCATTACTGCCAGGATCACAGGGGGCTGCAAAAATTGTATATAGAAACATAATGATGAGATTGTGAAGCATGTGGCGGGGAAAGGTCGATATAATGACGCAATGGTGATAGTGATGTCTTACCATCTACCGGAAATAGAGGCAGATGCTTTGCTCCTAATGACGACGTGAGCAATAAACTATCGTCCCAGCAGAATACGCCCCCCCCTCTCTCTCTCCTTTTTTTTTCTCTCTTTTTGCTGAGCCCCTTGACGATGATACGTTAATAAATTGTAAATAGCTGTCTAGGATCTGCAAGGTTCATCCACAGTAAAGGCCGGGGTCACGGATCGTCGAGACCGTCCTAATGAGCACGCATCGCCTGCCCTGGGTATATTCAGGTACACACGACTTCAATTACCTTAATTGAATACGCGCTGGTATACACACATTCGCGTTGGGAAATAGATATAGTCTGTGTTTACTTACAACGTTAAAACCCCGTAGCGTATCTCTCTCTCTCTCTCTCTCTCTCTGTGCAGATTTTTATGCGTTGCAAAACAACTAAAAATGCGAAGAGCAATGATGAGTAAAAGTGCTGTCAAATACGCTTTTATCTAGTGGTGTTGATTTGTATAGCACGAAGTTTTCATAGCATGATATCATTATTACAATGTTTTTTGTGTTATCACTATCATTACTATTGTTATTTCTCTTTCAATCAATCATCACAATTATCATTATCATTATTATTATCATTATTATTATTATTATTATTATTATTCGCGGCAACAGCAGCATTCTACTGCTTTGGTGTAGATGCCGAGACGTGACGTTCGCGTATTTCAATTAAAGTTGATAGTGTATCACTTTCGAAGGCGCTTTCTTTGTACTGGTTGCAGCGCCTCCATTGTATTATTAAGCCCGGCTTACTGGGGATCCTCCTGTACGGTACCTTGATTCTTTATCTTTAATTATGTCTCCGTTCTCTTTCACAATGATTTGCTCACCTTTCGTGTGCAAAATCAGCCATGAGTTATGATGAACCATGTGTATATTTCTGAAAGTGAACATAGTTGATTATTTGTACTACGCAGAAACAATAAAATAAAATGAAATGAATTGAAGTTACTAAAAATTGTCACATTTGGAGGTATAAGCTGACAAATAAGTCAAACAGACCTGCGATCTAAAAATAAAAGACAACCAAACAAACAAACTTGTATCTCTTATGTTTTTCATTTTTTCTTGGATAGTCTGAGGGATGAAATATAGCAGTCAGACATGCTTACGTATGAAGAAAAACAAATAGCCAATAGGGAAACATGAGGGACAGCTTAGAAACCGCGAGATTACGCAGACCTTAATCGATGAGAGACTGTGGAGGTGGATTTTTAACCTTGAGCCGTCGGTTCCGCGCGATTTCCTGCAGTTGATATATAACGAAAGATATATAGAGATAATAGGTGAGTTCCCACTGCCGATCATAATATCATCAACTCGATCAAACCCGATCAACCTATTTTTGCCTGGTCGGGCTCGCTCATCAAGGGCGATCGGGGGCGATCGGAGTCGATCTATCATGATCAGCAAAGGTCCGGCTTCCTTCACGATATTTTTGACACTTCAACATTGTCGAGTAGGACCAATGCCGATCATGGTAGATCGACCCCGATCGCCCCCCGATCACCCCCGATCGCCCTTGTCGAGCGAGCTCGACCAGGCCAAAATAGGTTGATCGGGCTTGATCGAATTGATTATGATCGTCAGTGGGAATCCACTTTATACTACTATTACATTCATATAGGATAGTGATCCGAGCAATAGGACAATTTTGACCTCGGAACGTTGCTGACCATGCTGTTACCAACAGAGGGTCTATAAGTGAAAGCTGGTTATTGGTCAACACTTTTCTCTTGTACCTTGTCATTAAAGGAATAAATATCATGCTATATAGGAGCGATTTAATGAGAATGCGTTACATTCAGTGTTTTTGTAGCGCCTCCTTTATAAGTGCGTACGTCTCTGTGCCGAAGGCGGCGCCCTGCGTTTCGCTGCACGGACACATGTCATCACACCGAGCATGAGTACCTACAGCGGTGGCAGAAGAAATGACGTGATTAATGCGCGCACACCCTTCCACTTCCCTGTGCAGTAAAACAACACAGTTGTAACCTCAGAGGAGTAACGGTGATAGATTACACCGTGAATGTTTATCCCAGAAGGTTCCCCAAAACATTGATTTTTAGTCAACCGGTTATTCTGAAAATCTTCCGCCACGTGACTTTCTTGAAGAAAAAACAAATCAGTAGAACTGATGATGCCAAATCCGACAGAAAATCTGAAAATCTATGAAATTTTAAACGTTTTTATTATTTGAAGCATCACATGTTTTCGCAGAGCGGTGATATCAAATGCAAATTAGGTAAGGAGACCCTCGCATGGGCTTTAAAGTCTCCTATTCATGTGCACACAAATCTACTTTTAATTTCTTCTATTGACAGTTACTCAAGAGGAAGAAAGGTAGACATTCTCGCAATGTATTTCTTCTAGAGCATCATCAACAAAGCCAAATGACTTCTGATGTCACGGATGCTATAGATGCTAAATTTGTCAGAAAACTATAAATCATCCTTGTTATAGTAGATATTAAATGCTAAAGGGAGAGTTTTGAAGTTAACTTCCTTTTTTTTTTGGGGGGGGGGGGACGGCATGTAGACCCCTTCCACAAAGAGTGATCTAACTTGTCTTCCAAAAGTAACCCTCTCAAGACAACGGTCTCAAATTGCCATTGACTTCGCTGACATCTCATGTTGCTCATGGCACTGAAGTGGTTAATCACGGAGAGACGTGAAGCTCCTCGATGGGGTGGTAAGAGGAAGCGAGTCGGCGGACGTCAAGGGGGTGCGTCGGCCGAGAGGTGGGTGCATCACCCCTACCAGTCCACCGCCCACACTGCCGGGTCCTGAAGAGGGCTCATGTCTCTGACCACGTGTCTCAGAGACCATCGTCAGCCATGCGTACTTCCAACGTCCCGCATCACAAATAGAGGGTTTTTACTTCTCCTTTTCATAGATGGGGAACGGTGGGAGGGAGGGAGGGAGGGAAGGAGGGAGGGAGGGGGGTTAGAGGGGTTTGGGAACGGGGAGGAAGATGGAAGGGTTGTTTCCATGGGGACCGACGGCATGCAGCGGATTCTGGAAGAGAATGATTCATATCCTCTCATTCTCTTGGGGTATAACCTGTCCAGATAATGTTCTCGTCCGTCTGCTATTTGACATTCACCGTTCAATCTTGCCTCATGTAAGTTAGGAAGACTGCCTCCGACGAGAACGCATCCGAAATAATCAAATGCAAATTTTATAAATCGTCAACTCAGCCGATAACCTTGCTGTGTACAATATAAAGAACATTTTAGAGCCTGTTATCGTCAGTGGATTGAAGCTACAAAAAAAAAATGTTCACAAAGTGTCTCAGCTAGTTTCACGTGTATCAGCATGTTTTCACGTAAGCAGACGCCCTCGTCTTCATTATAGAGACCACAGCTGTTTTTAGCGCGACTGAAATACACACAGCTTGCCTGATGAGGTAAGCAAGTGTGTGAGTGGCTGGAAACCCTGGAGCAATTAATGTAGGTGCTAGACCGCATTTCATTTTGACACATCGACGAGAATAAGATGACCCTCGCAGGAGAAATAGAACTGTTCTCCTCGGGTGTCGCCTTGCATACAGTCTCGTCAATCACTACAGCAGTAGATTGTTACAGCTCGCCTCATCTGTCATTAAATCATTACTTGAAGGGATTGACAAGCATTGGTGGCAGGTGCAATCTGTCTGTTTGTCAAATGTAAATGCCTTTCAAGTCTTTCATGGCGAATCCGGCAACATTAACGAATCTGAAATATCTGAAAGTCACTAAATGTCTTCGAACACATTGGGTTTTTTTTCCATATCACGGTAGTTATTCTGCATAAGTGTGATCATTGTGTAATTTTCATTTTGTGATATCGTAAACCAGTGAGCGTGAGATGTCTGCTGCTGAATAATTGAAACATTAACGATTAATATTCTGTGATGTTTACAGGATGCGGGAAGCCATGATGTTTATTTTTAAAAGGCAGTGCACACTCTACCATCATAATTCTTACACACATGGGAGTCAGCGTAGAGAGCTTTGAGTTGTAGAGTTAGAAATTGAAATAGAAAAAAAAAACAGAGGGAAATAGGGAGAGCTACGGAAAAGGAGTGGGATTGATGATAATAGGGGGAAAATGTCATGTAGGGTTGAGTGAAGTGGACAGATTACGCAAAGAAACACAACGTTGACAAAAAACAAACAAAAACAAAAATGCAATGCCTATTGCAACATCTAAAGAGGGACAGAGAGAGAGAGGAGGAGGAGGAGGAGGAGGAGGAGGAGGGGAGAGACAAGGGAGAGAGAGTGACTTTAAGTCACGTAAGCAATGGCGTATAGTTTATGATCTAGCTTACAGGTGTCCATTGAATGGATATTGCTGTGCATTTTCATGCGAACTCAACCGATATGAGATGTTCGGCTCGCATTTAGTGTAACTGTAACCTTCACCAAAAGCGAGTGCTCGAATTGCCTGGTTGAGAAAGATATTGCTTATAGTCTCGCCCGTAAGAGAAAGAGAAAAAAAATGAAAGCAACAGACAGGAGAAGAAATAAAAAAAAAAAACAGAGAGAAAAAAAAAAGACCGCAGCATTCTCATGCCTGCCTAAATGTCATTTGTCATCAAACAATCCAGGAAGCGCAATCCTTCAATCAAATTTTCATCAAGACTCCGTCTAGCGAAGAACTCGTGGCGGGATAGACATGTACCCGAACCAGCGAGGTGCGGTAGACGAATATAGCTTGCTAGCTATTGATGTATGTATCCAAGCACATATTTCGCTGCGATTCAACGGTGCACAATTGGACGGTTTCCTCTATGGAATGTTGATTTTCCTAGCTCCGCTAGTTTTATGAATAATTATAGTTTTCTTCATAACTTTTAAATAAGAAAAAAAAAACGAACAAGCAAACAAAAACTGGAGACGCATGGACAATTCGAAGGCGATTTTTCTTGGACAATCTGATCTAGGCCCGTAATAAGTTATTCTGACTTCCATGAATTGTGCCCTACACGTGTTGTCCACCTCCGTGGCCCGTGCCATGTGTTTTTTTTTCGTTTTGTTTATGTATAAGTCCATGTAAAACGGCAGTCCTCCTTTGGAAAGCAGTTTTGTACATCTGAATGTAGGCCAACCTTGCAGGGTGAAATTAAGAAACGCATAAATAGATGGATGAATAAATAAACATGCATCAAGCAAGGTGCTGTTATGATGTGTAGGCCTAAGTGTGAATCTTGCAATCACTGCGATTTCCCACATTTTAGAATATGGGTTGAATGGAAATAGGGCAAACACGGTTATAGAGGATTCTGTCACTCGTTTGGATAACGCAACGAGAAAGTTTACGAGTTTACGAAATTATTGACGACATCTAATTGGAATATATTTAGAACTGGAAATGAAAAAGATTATGCAATACCAAAGAATATCAAATATATTTTTGAGAACTATTTCATGTTTCTTCTGTAATTTAGATCACATTGAATCGAAATGACGCTTAATTCTCAGAGTTTGTTATAATTCTGACTTGCACAATATTGTATAAAGGGTGCCATATTTAGGCTGTGGTGCCTTATGACAATGATTACCAGAGCTGCGTTTGTATTCTTATGGCCATTATTGCAATCAAAAAAAGTGTTATTATTCTTATCATTACTCTAATTACTTTTAACACCATCATTATCATTTTGCAATCATTATTTTACGTTCTAATGATTCTGAAAGGTATTAGACGGGCGACACCGCAAGAAACTAAACCAACGATGTTACTCAAAAACCACAGGTCTAAGTCAATCATTGTGTGTAGCGACATGACCTTGTCGACACAACTCGGAGTCTTATTCTATAGTCCCCCGTCTTACAATATTGTGCATACCTCTCAATGGCTGCTGATGTCATTCGCGAAGCATTGTGGGAAATAGAAAACAGGACACTATCTGCCCTGCAGTGAGAGTCCATTCATTAAGCCCCAGATCATTTTAAAAGAAAATATGTCGTTTTCTAAATATATATATATATATATATATATATATATATATATACATATATATATATATATATATATATATATATATATATATATATATATATATATATATATATATGATTTCATTCCGACTGCCTGCTCTGCATTTGGAAAACTTCGCGGAAACAGTTACATATTTTATAGCAACCTTTATAAAAACAAAGATTAGGTATGGTTAGGCATGGTGTATAGTGTGTGTTTTAATCCAGGAAGTGTTTGCATAATAGAACAGTCATGAAGCAATTGTAAAGCGCTATACCCGCCGCTATTTTCTATCTCTACGTTACGTCACTATTAAGAATTAATGCCAAAGCCTTCTAAGCACACGGGGCCAGTGAAATGTACGACCATTCGATGTATTCAGCTGCCGCAAACACACTGGGTTTGAAATAGGTTTCGTTGCATTATTGAGACCATTTTCTTTTATTTCAATAAAGACCCATAGCCTTGTACGTATTTTCTCCCTCAGGCAATAATGGAAGAAGACAATGTTCGGTAAGTATACATACTATGCACACATACGTCCGTCTCATCAACGCATTAAGTCTGTCGCCATGTTTATTCTCGATTTTTTTTTCTAAAAGCGCGTACAGAGAGAGAGAGAGAGACAGACAGACAGACGGACGGACAGACAGACAGACAGACAGACAGACAGACAGACAGACAGACAGGCAGACAGACAGACAAATACTGAGGAACAACTGGGTGAATGATGGGAGGGGGTGGTGGTGGGGGCGTACTGAAGCAGCATGCCGAAGCGTGCGTATAAAATTGTCTACCCCTATATACAATTGGAGTTTAACCGTCATTTCAAATCCTTGTCGTAGCACAGAGTCATATAGATGGTATTTCAGTGATTAATTTACATTAATGAGTACATCCACTGCTCAATTCCCTCGGCAATCTTTCTCCCGGGACTCCCCATGTCCCGCGCTTTTTGTTTTTCACTCGTCATCCCAGTCTGGAGATTGTTCCGACAACGAGCGAGAGAGAGAGTTCATATACCATCTCATCGGAGCCTACATTGAGGATTTCCTGCGACTGATTATCCCAATGTACCATATTTATTGATCAGAATCGGAGTCAATTAGTGTCACTGCCTTTCGGGCAATTAGCGTCCGATTTCAATGAAAGGGAGGTGGATAGAAGTGCATGTGTTACGTTTTAGTTTCCAGCGAGCTGACACTATAGACACGCGAGAGGTGGGATGACAGCAAGAGACGAACGCGCCTTCATGGTTTCTGATGGTAGTGTTCATTCCCCTCGCACATTTTTGTCAGTCCTCGATTATTGTACGGACAGTCAGTTAAAATGTCAGTTATTTTCTGTTTTGTGTGACAAAATTAATGATGCAAAAGGTATTCATTGTTATTGGTTGGGGGGATTCATAAAAGGCTGTTAGTGTAGTGTCATTTTTGTTCACGATCTCTTCGTTCACCAGCCAGTAGTAGCTCGTGTGGCCTATATGCATTCATGCAGCCTAACGGACGCATTCTTTGAACGTTGTTTTCATTGTCTTTAAAGTTTTTAACCCCTTTGTTAGCTATGTCCCATGAATGACGTCACCTGCGTTTTCCACTGCGAGTAGAATCTGGTTCAATATATTTCAAGCAATGTTCGTGCATACCGTAAAATTTCTATCAAATACCTTGTCGCCGTTTTTTGTTTTCCTGCCAGATTTGTCACGTAACACGAACCATGGTGAATGGTTCTGTCGCTGTCATTTTTAGGTGTCATGAGATAATGAAAATCCATTCAACGAATCAACAGCGCCGCTAATCATCTCCTCCCGTGGAGTGCGTGTCCAGTAACTCCTTTGAATTGATTGATGTGATCCATGAAAGTATAATCTGTATCTTCTGACCCTCGCTGAAAACCATTTAGGGACAGAGACTCTTTTTTTTTTTAGATCCCCTCACCCTCCCGCCTACATTTTCAGCGATTGAGAACATAAGTACCCATGCCCGAATTCGTCAAGTGAATATGAATTGCTGATTTTTGGCGATGAAGAGAAAGAGCATACTTTCCTTTCCATACGTATTCATGCCATGCGTGCCGGTCTCTTTCCTTTCTCTCTAAAACCTGGAAATGCCAAGTGTCCGAGGGTGATCACGTGATTAGTTTCGTGTGAGGGTCTAATTTGTCCGTTCGGTCCACAGACACGAGTGCTGTGTGTAATAGCAGCCCGGAAGGAACGAGTGTACCCGGGGTTCATATCCTAAGAATTGGGTCAGGTGGCGTGCTTGTGCCGTCGGGCGGTTTGGAGCAAAAGAGGAAAGGCGGCAGGTAAGAAATGGCGTGAAATTAATGGAACGCCATATTGTTTTAACCCACATAGAGAGTGCATCGCATTGCCGCCAAGAATGCACACAGTGAGTAATTTGGTGGTGGACAGGAAAGACTGAGGGGGGGGGGGGAGGACACCAAGTGCTCGTTTTCTCTGTTCCTTATCTAATATCGCCATGGTGTCCTCAAGAGATCCGCGAGAGTGCGTGGAATCTCCCCAGTGAGGCATACAAGTGTCCTCCACGGAGAAGGACCATTGCAAATACTTAGCGTCAGCGACGAGGACTGATGAGGTATGTGCAAACATTTGGCTGGCTGTTTTCCCACCAACACTTGACAAGTGACTCGATCGGGACAGCCATGTAGTATAGTACCTCATACACAACCACCAACAGTTTCAACAACCAGAGCCAAGGTGAAGAAAAACAAAATACGAAAAAAGTCCAAATTTGCACTGTCAATATGTGTATCATTTACAATGCATTTCGCCTCTTTCCAGTGCAACGCAGCCGAATCTTCTGGTTTTTTTATTCAGTCTTCATGTAATGTCAAAAAGAAATGTCACGTGACGTATAAAACGTCGGTAAGTGAAATATTGAACAATTTGTTGTTGTTTTTTCATCACTAACTTGTCACTATCCAATTGACTGAAACAAACGTTACTGTAATTCTAGGCTTAAGGAGAATGAATAGATACTTACATAGAGTTGACCACACGGTGCCCCCTCCCCCCAAATGATAATGGCATGTAATCATATTGAATGTCTAAAAATCATAATGATCTTTACATGTAGGTCAAGACTAGATAGATACGAAGTCATGGTCGAATTGGTTAGTATATAATTATCTTTTGGGAGATGGGCGTGTCCAGATGACGACACGGATCGCATGCCGCCACACTCCGAGGGACGTGTAGTCGTGTTCCGCCGGCTAGGCGTACCAGCTGGGGCGCGAAGTGACCCAGTGGGAACCATCTGCTTCGGTTTTTCTCTCAAATTGTTCTATTACGTCACTAGAAAGAATAAAGAAAACAAAACAAAGAAGCATGGAGAGCCTCAAGCCTTCCATCCTCGCAAAACCAGTCCAACTTGGCGCCGTAATGTGCTATCAAGGGTAGATAAATTTCATGATTCAGGCACGTGAAAGGCAGGTGTCATAATTTTATTGTGTACTCGAAAGTTCTGGATGCAGGACCTATACCTCAGCTAGTCGCTTGGTAATCGAGCAACGATAGCATGTAGTCCTAGGCGCGCGCGCACACACACACACACACACACACACACATACACACACACACACACACCCACACACACACCCAAGCAAGCACACACATGCACACACACCTACAAGCAAATAAACACACAAAAACTTAAGCATTTGCAAAGAGAGAAAACGCTATAACCAGAGATGGTACTGGTCCCGAATGCAGGTGGCTTGTTTCGCACTGACCTTTGCAGAATGTTCTTCGCCGTTAATCCACAATGAATATTATTTCACTACCGATGACACCGATAAACTGTCTGATGAATGAATAGAAATCAGAAAACGGGATCAAAATTTGATCTCCGGCAATGCTTAAAGTTGTCAGGCATACTGATTCAAGACAACCATAGCAGATAAGACCAGTACATAGATTTGGTTTAGGTTCCGTTTTCCTATGCATTTTCTTTGACAAACTCGAATGTTAAAGCCTCTGCGTGGCATGTAAAACCTCTCCCTAGGCATCTTCGGGGAAGCGTCGCCTTATATAGGGCAAAAGGCTTCATAGCAGCCGATTTGCCTCTTCCGTAAAGCCAATTATAGGTTAAAGTATAGAAGCGAATGCAATACATGGAGTACGTACTTGACGTAAACGAACGCTTGGTTTCTTGGCGGCATCTAATGTATCTCACAACAAATTTGGTCTACCTGACATGAAATCATTGGTGGGAAATCACACATTCTGTAACTATTTATTATCGTTTGATCCACAGTTATTAACTATAAGTTAGACATCACCAAAAATATGGACGGTGCCATCAAAAGACCCCCCCCCCCCATTCCCCAGGACTCTTTAGTCCTACAGTGTTACGACACCCCATCAACCAGGAAAATAAAAGAAAAAAAAACGCAGTAACGAAAAATCTTGCCGTTTGCTCAACGGTTGGAGACAAGAGATTTTCCCGCGTTTGATGCTGACTCATAACAAGGTAAAAAAAAAAAAAAAAAATCGATTCCCGAGTGACGTTTGCAGTGCGTTCCATCCCCATTTCCCGGCTCGGTAGAGTTGGCTCGCGATTTATATTTCGTCGAGTTCAAAAAAAGGAAGGCAGATAAGGAGAAAAAAAAAACCTGCTGGAGAACGTTTCTCATTTTTCCATCCTGTTTAGTGCCAATAAAAGCAGAAGAAATTCGGGGCCTCCCTTCCTTTTCGTGCAAAATATCAACATTTTGCAACAGAGTCAGAAGACAATGAGGAAAAGAAGTATGGGGCCATTTGTTGCCAGAGAACACGCATTGGATATAAAGACTTCACTACGCTGATCATTCCGCTTACATAAGCTACATTGTTCTTGGTATCGGTATATGAAATATCTTGCCAAAGGTAGTAAAAAAAATGACCAAATATGAAACCTTACAAAATGTAGGTTGTGTCTAAAGCTTTCACTGGAATTCGGTCATATCGTCTTCTCAGGTGTTTTATAGTGTGCAGTATTTCAAATTGCTGATGCTGATGTTGCTTTGATCGATTTATATTCATCTCCGACAGAAAATGGACCTGTTTCATGAAGAGTTGAAATTGATTATAAAGTTGATTTCTATCATAAGTCTATAGTAGCCTGTATGTTAAGGAAATTTAAAATCGATTATATCTGTTGATGAAACAGGGCCCTGGTCGGTTATAGTTAACGCAAAATGCCAATATGAAAATAATTTCTTTGTTGTTGTTCTGTATTGCCTTTATGTAGCTTCATTCATACTCCAAATCTTGAAGTTCTGCAAAATATGTAGCTCGCCAAGAACGAATTATGTTCTTAGTCATATCTTTATATCCTAATAAGGCTGACAATTGAGGCTTTATACATTGAGTAAGATAACAATTATGTTTTTTCTTTCTTCCTTGGACTTTCTGTGCTTTTATTCTACATGATAAAAATCAACATTCTTGAAGATGGTGAAAAATACCAAGAACGATGATGAAAACAATGATAATGATGATGATATAAAAAACAATTATAAATGTAACAAAACAAACAAAACACTGTTATCAAGTTCTCTTTACTATTACTGCTATTGTTGTTATTGCTGCTGTTATCATTGATAATGCAATGAAGAGGTATGTCATTACAGGGGTGGATGGTGACAAGGTAATGGAGAACGTAATTACGGCCGTGGCAAACCCGACTGGCTCTAACCCATCGAGTTCTGGGAATAATTTTGATGGAGAAATTATCAGCTTGTCAGAATCAATTTGGCGATTCTGAATTTCGATGGATATTTTGTTTTGGAGAATGATTATGTGGGACGGATTTAATCATAACACACGGACAAAGTCGCAAATGATTTTGCAACAACACGTGCAATTTGGAGGGACAAATTGGATCTTTAATCTTCTACAACGTGTTGCCAATTTAAAAATTAGTTTCAAAAGTAGCAGTGAAAGGGCTGTTGCAACCACAGCAGCAATGGCATGCATGTAAACAACAAAGGACTCAAATGGCAGATATTACATTTTTCCTCTACTTTACGAAACCCTATAGTGGATGTTATGAGACAGACACTGGTGTATTTACATTCAGATTGATTGGTCCCCATTACTTTCACAAATTGGACATGTGAGATATTAGGATCCATGACAGTACTGACAACTTCATTGCTTCGGGAAAATTATACAAAAAAAGCAATGAACAATATTCATCAAGAGAAGGCAGCGAGCATTACAAAGTGACAAACCCATGAGGAAATAAACAAAACTATTTCTATAAGTAGCAGAAGATACGCAGCAGTATAAAATCCAATAATGTTAAGAGTAACAAGACAAAAAAAAAAGAGTGAAACAAGAAAGAATTCCGAAGCATGATGTTGACGTGTCATCTCCCAAGGGCTATTAAAGGGTGGACACTGTACGATCCCTTTGACGCCACCTTGCGATTTCTGTCAAGTTATCCAAACGAAAGAGCCGGAAGACACAGAACGCACACATGTATGAGTAGATGTCTCACCAGAGCTGGTGGAATTGACATTTTTTATCAGGAACAAAACTGTCCTGTCAGCATGGATAATGGCTGCTTACAGGAGAATAGTCAATGAGGAAAATAAACACTTTTTTTTGGAATCAAAGATTTGATGCATAAAGAAGTTTTTTGTGAAAGTAAAAAACAATGATACATAAAATAACATGCATAACGTAATGTATTTGCAAATCGAAATGATGAAAGCAAACGTCTTTGTCATAAATATGCATTTGCATATATACCTCAACTTGTTACTTACAACGAATCCCCCCCCCCCAAAAAAAAAAAACAAATTATAAAAGAAGATAAACATAATTGTCCTGACCCATCACGAAATTTAAGTCAGTATGAATCGCTATCATGCTTTGTTTAAATGACACGAATGGTGGCTTTGTAGAAATATGCCCCGAGTTGTTTTCTGAACCTATATAATGTTCTCTTCCTTTTTGTTAGTCCTTTTTTGTTAGTCACACTGTTTGAGGCAATGGCATATAACTTACTCCATTCTCCTTCTTCCACAAGTTAGCATGAAGGGCCGATGGGAAAATATGAGTCATTGAATGAATGACTACATACATGATAAACATTGAAAAGTTAAATGGAAAAATCTATGAATAAACAGATAGAAGATAGAAAGATAGATGAATGTTTGTAATCAGTCAAACGATCAATGAAGCAACCAATCTATTAACGTTTCAATAAATCAAGATATCAATGTACTAAGAGTGTTTTGTGCAGTTTTGATACAAAGATTCTAGATAGACATGATAGAAGGAAAACGATAACCATATGATATTGATATGAGGCATGAACTTTTAGGGGAAGCAGAACGAATGTGATTAGTTGGATTAACTGATCTTCAATGTATAGAATCAACAATGGTCACAGAATCCAATGAAAATCTTGTACGTTAAAAACACCCATGATCTCGCCAAATTTAATGCGAAACGTGGCGTCTTGGCAGCAACATCAAGCTCTGAGATATCTAATAGTTCTTTGAATTTGCAGAACTGAATGTTATGCGGAAGGTAATACAGGTTCATTTGATAGGTATTCCTTTCGTCGCAGATATTCTTATTTAACTCATGCGAGGGGAGGGGGTGGAGGTGTTACACAATGTTCATAGTCCCGTTCGTGCGTGAAAAGACGCACAGAAATAGTGCATCGCGCGAGAAAGCACAGTTCGTTTCGCCGCCACACACGTAAACAAAATATGTTTTAATACTCATCTCATACAACCGAGCGCTGTGAATGTCATGAACCTGGTGGGGTGGAAGTCTTAAGGTATTCGAGGAACTCGGCATCTCGTGCGCACTTGTCCTTTTTACAGACATCTTGGCGATGCACCGCCTCATCATTCGCATAGTGGTTCAACCAGTTGTCGATGCACTTTACTTCAAGGTAAAGTGGCAAGATCTAGCCCACTCAGGCCTGCCTCCTCAAAATGCTATTGTATTCACATGTTGTGCTGCAATAGTGGCAGAGTTATTTCTATTTAGGGGCTTCTCGTGAAAGTCATACAAACTTTAATCTTACAATGCATATTCAGTGTCCACACAGATTGTAAATCGGTTTTTTAGCTGTAATGTCCTGAAACTTTCCTTTATTTTCTTTAATCACGACAGCCGTGTTTCTGGTCAACCTAAGGTGTCTCATGTAAATGTGAAACCATGCCTATCAAATTTGTTGGGGCTGTTGCTGCCCACGTGACATCACCCTTCGCCGGAACTCCCATGATGCACTGCGAATGAAAAGGAGCGTGCCTATGTAAACTTACTACTACACCATTATGAATACTTGCATATTTACTATTTACTCATGGCAATCAAAGGTCTCACAAGAACATTCAAGAGTCTTCGAACGTCATATTTGGGAACAACTCACAAATTGGAAATGCGAATTTGGAGACTGAAATGTGAAAGATCCACAAATGAACTTTTTTAGCCTGAGGGCATTCGTGCTATATTATTGGTCAGAAGAAGAAATGCTATGTTTATCAAACTTGCATTTCCAGTGTTTGTATTCGTAAACCCAGAAGGCTCTCTGTGGCTTCAGGGAGACCCAGTTCAGGCGTACATTGATAATGTCACCAGCTTTATTGTAACTGATTGTCAATCAGTTGCGGTAAAAACAACACCGCGCAAGAATTAATTTATTTAAATAAGTCATCAGTCTTGTTGTCAACACCGATAACACACTCAAGTCTTTTGATATTACTGTATTTTAACTTCATTCTTCATATAATTATGTCTGCATAAAAAAGTAAAATTAAAATGATATTCGAATGAAACTGTACAACATCGTCTTTAAGCTAATCATAATCACTACCCCCCCCCCCCCCCGTCGGCGCAAGTTTAGAATTAACTATTTTTTAGTCTAATAAGAAAACATAATTATAATATCTCTCAGCTTTCCTTAAAGAGTTGGCAGCACAGCCTGTATAGATTTCGCATCAGTGGGCGCAATTCTTTTTGGAACATCCATATCATTTGCTTACGAGTGCAAGCAACCTTTCCCCTCCCCCTCCCCCCCCCCCCCAGTCTCAAGCTATTGCTTTGATTTATCTTTCCTGGACACCAAAAGATTATGTAGCAATCCCACCTTTTACATGATGTGTCACTTAATCGCTGTTTATTCTCTTTTTCTCTATCTTTATGTTCTCTATCACTTCCCTCTCTCTCTCTATCTCTAACAACAACAGTGTATACCCCCCCCCCCAAAAAAAAAACAACAACAACAACAACACTCCTTAAAAAACCTAAATCTACCGGAGCGACAAGTTGTCGAGATAGCGCTAAGCCACGAGCACTCACCCTTGGCAAGTGAACGAGGAGGGTTAACACGGGCTGTTCCGGCCGTCGAGTGGAATTCCCATTCACCGGGAAGTAACGTGGAGCATTCCTCCATGCCATCTATGCATCGTACCCTTTTCCGAGCCTTAATACCTCTCCATGCACCCTTACGTCTGGTCCAGATATGTCGCTCGTCTCACTGTCGTCATAACACCATCGTTTAAGTGGGTCAAGGGCAGTCAATCCCTATACTCTTCACTAGCAGCTAGCTCCTATCCTATCCTATCCCCCCTTTCTCTTCTCTATACCCAAGAGAAACTTAAAGGTCTAGATTGTTCCCTTCCGCGATGGAAGACTCGAAAATAACAACGAAATCAGAACACTGCAAGTCTCTCATTCGAAAGTAGAGTATGACCACTTTACTTTGTATGAAACTTTGCAGTTATTGTAGTGGTAAATCTCTTTCGTAGTAATGATGACCATCGTGAAACTGCTAATTGTTCGTTGGTGTCCGCTGAATATCATCCAATCCATCTTTCAAAGAAAAGCTTTGTTTTACATTTTCCTAGCCCTTCAAGTCCCCAGGGAATTTTGCTTCAGAAATTGCCATCTTTTCATCATTAGATTAGTAGTATTTTGATACTTGAACATGTAATTGTCTTCCACACAAATTTCCCATTTGTTAGGGAAACATTACCTTCATCTACCAAAAAGTGTCGGAGAAGTTAACGATCCGTGGTAAATGAAGAGATTAAGAAACGCTAGAAAAATGGTACAATGGAAACAACTACCATTAAGATCAATAAAGTGAAAGAGCACGTGTATTTATTTTTACTTTCAAAGCCCCATCAAAGTACGATAAAAAGAGGGACTAAGAATTTAGCGACGCTATAAGAGTCATATTCTAAAAAAAAAAAAATCACTGATCTATGTTTTTCCTTCACAATAATCATAGTGCCAATTCGTGCTCCTTCCTTTGTTTAGGATGAAGATATCGCAAAAAAAGCCCATGGAATTTATACACATTAGTTGCTATTTATCGTATTGTCGTGGGCATGGCCGTAATGCACACAGACATTGCAGAGTCACTCTGTACATTATTTGTTATGTGATTGAAATATTAGTTCATCTCGTTGAAAATATAATTTTGTGTATTGGAGACAGACGCCAGAGAAGACGAAGGAGAGATAAAGGAAGGGGATGAGAAAGAAACGAGCGAATGAGAGAGGGAAAAAAATCTGGGAAGGGGGCGTCATTCGGGTACTGTAGTTGAAATCAAAGGGATCAAAAATTCTGCCACATTTATTTCTACCTATGATCCATCCTGAGTCTTCTACTGTCAATCAAGCGTGAGACACCGTCGCGACGTGCCCACAGTTTATTACCAAAGGTGTCATGTTTTGCCAAACGCGTGACTGGACGACACTGTGCAGTGCCGTGCCGATTGATACACGGTGGCGAAAGAGACCTCAGTAAATCCTTCATAATTCAATGTCTCGACTTAAGTTTCCTGGACAGGGATATTGATGACGAAAAAACCCACCATCCTCACGCCTACAAGACGGCCATGTGCTGGTAAGACTCTACACCAGACACCACCCCACCCCTAACACCTCGCTCATCAAAATGAAAAATGAAAGCGGAGAGTCGAAGGTGGTTTCACACTCACGAAGAAACTGATACTCGTTCTTAGTTTCTAGTCAGCCGGAGTGTTGGGAGAGTGGGACACTCCTCATCTACAGTAACTGCAATCAACATTCCTCACCGCAGATGCAGTACAAACGTGGCCTGCCGTGGTTAACCACGCCACTACGGACTTGACATGGTGTAAGAGTACGTACCCATATGAATCGTATACACAATAGGCCTAACATTGGCGGAAGTGAATACCAGGGTCAAACTAATCTCAACCCACTCACCAAATCAGTCTGCAACCAGAAACGCGCAAATCTCGATCGTTGCCAAACGCCTCCATAGCCACACTCAGTCAAATGTGATTTGGAGAAACATGAGTGGAAGGAACGTGATTCCAGCTTACTTTCAGACCTACTAAAATTACTTCATTAGCATGACAAGTGTTTCTAAACATGTTTGCAAAACGAGTTCTTCTCCAATCTGAAAAGGGCTCTCGCTCTCGCGTGTACACTAGCAACGGAGTGCGGCTACGCAATCGATATTGTGGTGACGTGAAAACAGGCGCGAACAAATGTCGCACTCCAGTGAAGGAGGTGATTTGTTATGAACTTGTGAAACAATATACAGACTAGGCCAAGTACACTCAGGATCCAGACGCTGTGAGGGGAACAGGGAAACCTGACATTTTACAATCTGATCCAAATAGTTTTAGTGCATATTTTGTGCAAGAAATCGAGAATGGAAACAAATAAATAATAAAAAAAGAAAAGAAAAATGGAGTTGTGACGAGAGTTTTTTTGTTGTTGTTGTATTTCTGCTGATTTTGTAACTGTTCTTTTTATCAAAATAATATCACTTACTGTCTTTTCAATAACTTCATGATGATATTGAATATATAGCGAAGACATAAATGTAAGATGACGGTAACGATGATTTACCGTTAGTTATGAATGTGACAATGACAATAGCAATGCTAATAACCCTTAACAATGGCAATGATAAAATAAGCTGTATCCTGTAGCACCTACCTTCTTTGCTCCCCACCTGACGACTCTGTTAGAGGTAACAAACAATTAAAAAAAAAAACAATAACCAGGTATATGTCTGCGCACCATCCTAGATGGCAACCTTTTCAGCTTGAGCCGACAGTCTGCCAAAACTGAAGTTGAGGATGTCGTGTACAGAAACAGTTGTATGCTGATGCCTCGGCCTTTCTTGCCCACTTTGAAACAGCGCTGCAACGGACTTTCAACCGTTTCTCTGCAATAGCTGCAGACTTCAGCCTCACCATGAATGCCTCGAAGACGACATCGGCATATTTATGATCCGATGGCAGCACACTTCCAACTGCCAAGAGTTTCACTAACTTAGGCAGCACTAACAATTCAATAGCGCCAGCCTTGGCAACGAGATAAATCATCAGATTCAGGCAACATACTCCTCCTTCGCCCAACTGAGAGACAGACTGTGGCATAGACATGGCGTGAAGCTGACTTCCAAAATAGCTGTACATCAAGCAGTCATTCTTCCAGCACTACTCTACTCATTCGAGACCTATAGGCCCTATCCTGTACCAAAGACACATAAGGCGACTCTCCAAACTTCTGCAACAGAAATCTGCGATGAACTATGAACATACACTGTGGCAGGATCGGTGTCTCAAACGAGGAAGTGCTACAAAGAGCTGGAATGATGAGCCTTAAGTTCATCTGTACTCCACTTGACGAGTCATGTCTCGCGCATGTCTGCCAACGGAAACTCCCTATGGAGAACCGATGGCATGCAGACAACCAATTTGTCGTCCCTTCCTCCGCTTCAAGGATACCTTGAAAAGACAACAGTGGCTGGCCAAGACCGCTCCTGATACCCTGGAGAAGGTTGCAGCAAATCGAACAGACCTGAGAAATGTTGTAAAGGAGTGGACGAATGCTGCTGATCTAAAGCATCACAACAAAAACAAAAACATTGAGGAAAAGAGAGCACAAGGCTTCTCGGTAACACGAAAGTGACAAATCCTATAGCATGCACTCCACGCAGCTTCCACAGTTCAAGTATGAAACAGTCTGCTGAGTCAAGCAAGCCAGGAAGCACAACAAGACACGATTTAGATATACACAAGTGGAAATGCCTTATAGTCGTCATGGACGGTCATAATGAAAAGGCCATAATGAAAGGGCTGGAATAAACAAGGTATCCCAACAGGGCAATAAATGTATACTACTTATACCGATGAACTGTGGAACGATGAATAGCAGGAGGTTTGAAAATTGATGACAGAATGCACCTGGTTATTCCGAGGCATCCTTCCCAATAAAAAAAAGAATAAAAATGGCACGACCAAGACCAGGAAGTATTATTGGCCCGTTGACCAAAAGTTATCTCAAGACGAATCTTAGAAATTCCCCTGTCTTGATTTCTTGATGACTCTTTTTTTTCCTTTTTTTGCCCAGGGGGCCTTGAAATAATCTTCATCTCCACAAGTTGAATTTATTTCCATCTGTAGGTAACAACAGGTATTTAAAAAAAATACGAAAGGCAAAGTACTAACCAACCTGTTGTTCGACTATATCAATCATCATATAGATTTTTTCTCTACTATATACACTAACATGCTCGACGGCACTTTTTGCAGGTACAAGGTGGAAGGAACTTTTAGTCGTGTTCATTGGGTGATTACTTCTAATGTCTCTGCGAGGTTTCTCAACGATAACGTTCTGCACATGATCATTCTAAGCTAATACTTCCCAAGAATATTGCGAGTCGAACTTTTGCGCGATGCCTTCCACGTCTACCCAGTGTTTCTTAATTCCCGACCACCCTTTCGTCGCGATTCCTCAGATTGCGGCTTAGTGCGTGCCGACAATCGTTTTCAGTTCTCGGCTGACAAGTGGAAGTGTAAACATCACTTCGACCAGTAAAGGGGATCCAGTTTCGCGCGGTAATTTGGTCGTACGTTCAGACGAGTGACAATCCGGTCCAATTTCATAGATTGCCGTCGACGGGTGCATCTGCGTTGTAGCCTTTGTGGCGACCAATACTTAAAGAGAAGGTGGGAGGATTTTCTCTTTTTTTATTAAAACATCTCTGAGGATTTTCTGCGATCATGTTTGTAACTGCCTAAATCCCTAGGGCTATTTCGATCTCCAAGGGCACATTGGTAGGGACAAGCGACTTTTATTTCAAGTTGTAGTGTGCTGGCGTATGTCCGTACACATCATAGTTGCACCACACAAATCCATCCAAGGGTTCCCTTTTTCCTACATCTGTCCGGCACTACTCGCTTTATTCTTCAATACTTTGGTAGTTATATTATCATGAATCATCATCAGATTGTTGAAGTGCCTTTGCTCATTAGGTATATACTCCTTATACAGAGATGCCAAGTTCAAAAAACTTTTATGAGTGAGATTTTCATGACTCGGCGTCTCGGCGCTCGCGCGCATGCGCGCGCGAACGAGGGGGGTATCCCCCCTCCCATGATAGGGAGCTTTTTTAGATTATTAGCTCTTAATGATGCGATCTGGTGCATATATTTTTACTAATTTTGAAAGACAAAAGGGAAATATACCTTCAATCGCAACTATCACTTTAATCCTTTGAGCTATGCTCCTTATTTTAGGCCCAAATTGCAGACTTCACCCGATGTGTGAGAAAAATGGGTGCCATGCGTGAGATCGTGAGACAGACCCTAAATGCTTAAGTCTCACGCAGAATGCGTGAGACTTGGTAGCTCTGCTTATAATTTTACTTCCTTACCATGCTTACTGGGTGTCTGTAAGGCCTTGAGCTTACACTTACCTTTTTGACAGGCTAGCTGCACGGCCATTTTGTATTTATTGTATTCTTTATTGTATCGATTTGATATTGAAAATCACCATTTGATTTTACACATGCAAATTGGAGCTGTTTTGCAATGGAAAATGACGTTTTTGTCATTTTACCACTCGCATTTTTTTTTATTGCGCATGCGGCAAGTGTTGTTGCGCTGTGAATCACCTTTAATGCCTTCCTTTGAACAAAAGAGTGAACTGTTAATATCAACAGGTCAAAGGTCAAACTGGCGATTGTAAATGCCTATACATGTGAGTGAGAATGGACGAAGAATATTACTGTTGTATCGTGACACAGAGATTGACACTTAACATTTTTACATTTTCATAAGTTGTTTTTTTCCGTATTCAAGCTTATCTTGACGATTCACATCGTGGCGAGAGTTCAGCAAATTAAAGGTGTTCTAGTTTTTGAGAAGTATGTTGTGGTGATATTTAATGCCATCTTTGGAGATAATGTTAAAATAAATAAAATGGAATTAATGTCAAAATTTCATTGCTATTGCACATACAGTAAAACTTAGGAATAATTTTGGTTTTACCATCATGAAATATTGTAGTGTCTCATATACAGTGACACCCCATGTTAATTCCCCCATTCTTTTTTTTAATGTCATTATGTTGCACATGTTACTTTCTTAATTTTCTAAAATCTAATCTGTTCAAACTAAATTCGCTTTTACTGCTCCGTCTCATATATCGGCAGTTAAGTTTATTGCGTTTGCTGCTATGTGAAGATATGTACGTATTCATACATGTACATACAATGTGACGCTATTGTCTGCATCACTGTATACCGACTAGAGTAAATTTTTGAATTAATGTGAGACATTTCGAAAAACGTGGCAACCGTAAAACTCTTCCCATAGATTTTACAATTTAGCCTCGCTTTTGTTGTTGTTGTTTTTTCTGTCATCGTTTCTAGGTGAATTAAGGCTTCTTTCATTTTCAAATCTTTTTTCTTCTTCCTTTTTTTTTGAAATCGCACAATAAATGTGATGCGTACAGAATTACCGATAACCTCTTGTCGCGTAAGTTAGTGTATTGCTCTTTCAAAGTGACATTATGCTGTATAAGTTTAAAAAAAAATGAAAATCCAATCATAGCACATCTCCGGGAGATCTTGTTGTCATATTGTTGCATCATCGAATAAACAAACAACAACCTGCCGGCCCTTTTGGACTACAAAACTGTCATTCCTTCATTTTTAAATACTACTGTATTAAGCAATTGGATGAGAGCAGTCTACAGGTATCTAGAGTACAGGAAAATGCAGGAGTGGGGAGGGAATCGTATATCTCAAATTGCCACTTTCGTTTCCTGATTTATTACTTTCAATCAAAAATTTGAGGCGACTGTGTTATTCCGCCTTCTACCGCATCGTTCAGTCTTCATCAAAAGTCAACTCCACTCCAATGTCCATTAGCGTCCACCAAATGGTCCTTCCCAGTATAATTAGTGGCTATACTATTCATATCTTTCACTCACTCTCTCTCGCTCTCTCTTTCTTCGCATTTTCTTTTCCTCTGTTGATATACCTTGTCACACTTGCTCTCCTGTCTTAAGCCATGTTTTGGCGCCCGAAGACGCGTGGCACACATGCACGCCTGCTTAAAAAGCCAGCCTCTCGCATAATGCAGGAGCGAAATTCTGTGAGTAAATCAATAAAGTGAATAACACCGGTTCTTTGGTAATTTCATTTAGATCGCCGTACAACGCATGTAATTCGGCGTCTGAGGTCCACCCTGGCTAGCAAGAGAATGCATTTACCCTTTTTAGGGTCTCCGAAGAGTTCGCTCCCACGTGGCCGCGAGGATGGGAAAGTACAAATGGCTTACGTCGTGTCTTGATCGCGAGGTTGACAAGACCTGAAAAGAAGAGAGAGATGGGGGGGGGGGGGGGGGAAGAGTGTGTGTCAAAAAGAGGAAATTGCGAAGAGGGTGTCAGAAAAGAGTTCTCTGCATTACGTGCACCTGTATGGATTTCCAGCTTTCATGTCAATTCCGCGTGTCATCGTTTCTGTCTCCCTCGTTGGCGAACGTTGTCTATCACTGGAAGACGTCCGCGCGAATAATTGATCCGCAGTTGCGACGTGTATACGAAGATAAGCTCAACGCCATACCCCCTGCATGCCTAGCCACAGCCCACTGTATGATATGGCTGTAAACGTGCCGGTTAATCTGTCAAGCAATCGTCGTTTCGGTTCACGCTGCGTATCTAAATCTCGGTCTATAACAGCGGTCTTATTTTAGATCTCTTTTCTGTTTATTCCCTGTAAACACTGCATCACATATATCCTTACACTTTATCCACGGCTATAGGCTCTTGTGACGTGCGGCTCGCAGGATTTGATAGGATGCTATTTTAGGGCAAACTGCATCTTACCCAGACTTAAGTGCTGTCATATTGGAACGTAAGATATTTTTTTTTCCATTAAGGTGATATTAATATTTCTAATAAACACGTCTACAGCGCAAGTGAGGATTTATAATCGTTCATTTATCAATTTGGCTAGGCCTATTATAAGATTATTGAGTCGATACGAAGCGGATCGGGGAGAATCGTTTAAACCTCTGCACAGTCTCTCCCTTTAGAAGTAAGACATGGTTTGTGATATTTGCTAATATACAAACTGTTAGTTGAGCAGTGTGTTGCTTTATTTTGGAGTTTGTAAATTTGCAAGAAGTTTTTTGTCATTATGAAAGACTACGCATGTTGGAAACATGAACGTTAAGGAAATCATAATTGTGTATATTAATGCTTGTTACACCAATTATATATGAGCGGCGCAAGCGCCAGACTGGGGATGTATTGGGTTGGGAGAAAAACAGTGTTATTGACTTTAATATGAGAATCAGGGCTTAAAAGTGTCTAGCGTATATATCAATCATATCTACCACGCTGCCAGAAATTCCTAATTTATAAAATTTGTAATACCCTTGTTTGAATGGATTTAATTTCATTTTTTCAGAAATTATATATACCTACCAGCAGTCAACATGCTTAATATTAATTTGAATTCACGTCCATTCTTGTGCTATGAGTCATATTATACAGACATTCGTCATGTTTTGCTTTAAACGAGTGGTTAGTTAACGAAGATTGATGAGCAGTCATTCGTCTCAACTCGTCCAACATACAGTCAGCCCCTCTCTCTCTCTCTCTAGCAGCGAATACCGGTATTCCCACGCGGTCTCCGGAAGAAAACAGACCACCACTTCATTTGATTAAATCTGCCTCTCCGTTTTTATTCGCCAACGTGCCTCCAATATTCAATACCCGCGACCCATGCACACAGTCCATTAAAATATACAGATGCTATCGCACTTTTTCCCTGCTTGACCGTCCCCCCCCCCCCTCTCTCTCTCTCTCTCTCTCATTATACTCTATATTCACTCCTATTTTTCTTTGGCACGATGTTCGGGTGGCTTGTCAAGACCCAAGCGAAGCAATTATCATACAATTGACAAACAGGCGTAATATCTGATGGTACTAGGTTGACAAATAATGTATTATCTATATCCATATCTATGTTTACAGATTACGTTGGAGGATAGCCGCCATGCAGAAATCGAATTAAGGATTTGACATGTTGGGGAAAAGCGAAATGAAAAATTACAGACAGATTCATCCGAACAGCATTGACCATCTTCTATACGAGTCCAAGGTTGAGATAATTATCGGAGAGATGAATTCGTCGTCGTCCTCCTCCTCTCTCTCCTCCTCCTACTTTTTCTCTCCTTTCCCCGTTGTCGTCCTGATGCTCACCGAAATGTATGTAAACGACATTCATTCTTCAGGAAAATGACTTAATTCGTCTTATTCCTATCTATAAGTGGGCGGACAGAGGGTCGCCCTAAGAGATGAATAGAACTTACTTGGAGTCATTGATGTAGGAGGTCTTTGCTAAAGTTGGACTTTAATCTCACCATACAGCGTATAAGGCTTGAAAGTCGCCATAGTCGTGTAGAACAAATGCACAAAGCGTCCCTTTACATGAGTGGTATATAATGAAACATTATTTAAGTCACATGCCTTCCCATGATCACATCTATTCGCTAAATCTTTGTGGAGAAAGAATGGCTAAATCGTATCTTAAGGAATATTATACACAATACTTCAAATAGTCCACAATTATTGTGGAATCGATCTGTTCTCTTAATGCCTTAAAAAATGTCTATGGAACTGATTCTACCAAACCAATATCAGCAGTCACTGCAACTTTGTACTTTTTTTCCTCGAACAAATCGCCTTCGAAAGGTAGATCAATGAAAAAATCTACTGTCGAAAATCAATAATCTTATAAGCACTGTGGTGCAACCATTGAATAAATCTTGTTGATATTTTCTGTCTTACTCCAAAGCAAGTCATTTATGCTTCGCTGCTGTGCGTGACTTCGAGACGCCAGCAAAACACCTATTGCAGAAGAAGGATTAGACAACATTACCACGTTTGGCTTGCCATAGATCAAGTAATGACTGCCAGTTGTGGAACAGAAAAGAATGATCCTTTTTCGAGAGCTTTTACCCCTTCCGCGACGAAAATAAAACTCCCGCTTGCGTAAATCCGGTAATCCGTTCCCCCCCCCCCCAAAAAAAAAGGAAAGGAAATGCCGATAAAGATGAGAAATCTCCCTTGAGACCAAATATTTGTCAGGAAAAGCCCCATCTCTAATCTGGTCTTGAGACCCACGGGTCCTCCCTGCTCCATGTGTGAAGACGAGACAATCGCCCGTGCAGAGCAAGTTTCATCCATCTTACTCGCATCATCCGGGTGATGGACTCGAGGGTACCACGGCGTCGTTCTCTGACGATGGATTCGTGGCCATCTGTACGAAAGAGGCCACTTTCCGTATACTCGTATATAGCCAAGGAGAAGGCTATGTGTGTGTAACCTTTTTATTTTCAAGAAAAAAAAAACGATTTTGAAACACAAGGTTGGTTAAGAGTACACGGCATCGAAACATAATCAAAGACAACAGCCTGACTGATACGAAAGAGTCGAAAAGCTTTTGATTATCATCAAATTTTGATGTCATTGTGATTAATCTTGTTTCAGCTTTGTGACCGGTATTTCAAATGATTTATGAACTAAGATGGACGGCAGAAGTACATAGAAACTTACATGAAGATTGTTGTTACTATAGTGCTTTCCATTTTTTCCCCTTTCACTTCTGTATCACAATTTTTATAGCAAAAAAAAAGTAAAAAACGGGAGGAGAGAAATCTAAGCAATAATTGGAGACTACACGTCAACATGACAAATGACAACTGACAGAGCGTAACGGTAGTTTCTGCCCAACTCAAACGTGTTAAGTGTACATACCTCAAATGTTGAGCTCGTGGTTCAACATTACTGCTCTTGCTCATTCGAAATTGGAAATTATTTCTACTAAATATTATTACTTCCAAATCTTTTTGTCCTCCCACACACTTGAATTTCGACAGCAAAAATTCCATTTAATCCCGGCGTCTGCTGACAGAAACCTTCCTCTCGTCTATGGTGGCTTTTCATTTTTAGCAAGACAGCTTTACTTTCAAGCTGTTAAGGATTTTTTATGAAGATTGCAGAAATTTTTTTTTTTTCGACGCCACTGTGATGACAGCTTCAATAGATTTTCCCCCATTTTTTCTGTATGTTTTGGATTTAGCGCCACGGTACTTGTCAATCATAAGTTGCAGTGAGACAATAGTTCACGGCTTTCCAACCTGGCATGTCACTCAAAGTCTTCATTATGAATAATGTCATGTGTACGCTGTACAAAGAAGTTAATGCTATAGACCGTCGACACAACGAACATTTCATTTGGAACGCCATTTGCCTACATCTTACTGATGCACCTAGATAAAACTGTTTGAGAAGAACAACAAGTGAAATATGACCAGTCATCACAATGATCCTGATAAATTAAATCCAAGAAAACATCACAATAACATGATATGCTGGGGCAAAAATGCAATATGCAATGATTCTCCCAAGAAAGAAAGCCACCTATTTTCTTCTTGTTCAAACTTTTAATCCTTATGCCTCTTTGGAGAATGTTGAAGTTATTGCGTTTAAACGCCTTTAGACCGCATCTAAACCACACAATTGTCATGCTTGAGCAATACCTGTACTTTAGATAGACCATCTTCGGTATGGCGTAAAGCTTTACTATCTATATTGTAGCATTGTTGAAAGCCTACTCAACTCCCGGCCTGTCGTAAGAGAAATATCTCCTACATTAAACCTGTTCCGTTGTCGTCGTCTGGTTTGCAAAGAGAAAAAACATCACATCGTGTATATACATTGATAACGTGATACATTTCATGGGAGGAGACAACTCCTGCATGTCCCCAGATAAGCCCCGTGTCAGGCAGCTAAGACTCATGTCCTGCGCTTTGCGAATTTTGAAAATGTCAGCTGTAGCCTTTAAATGTGTGGAGCTGAAGGACCGGAACGAGCAAAGCGTGGCGAGCATGTAGGTCGACGTAAGTGGAGCGAATTGGATGAGAGAGGGGAAATGACGTCTCAAGTCAGCGAGCTCTCAAAAGTTAACCAAGTTGCATTTCAATGAATTTGGAGGGAACGAAAGCGAAGAAGAAGGGGGAAAAAAAGGTCCGTCAAAAGATCATTACTGCGGCTGGATTTTAATGGGTATGAACTTGAAATGATCACGAGGCAATCTTAAACCATCCCTATGACCATTTTTGCGTAAAGAGGTCTACTAGAGGTGTGTACATAAGTATCTGCGTTACTTGGAATGTGTGGCAACCTTTTTTATTTGTATAATGAATACCTGAATAAAACGATACGACCCAAGTCCAAATTTGGCTATGTATCGTCTTTGGAGACCTTTTTACGAAGTCATGCAAAGTTAGATAATCAGTCAATTTTCTGTTTCACGTTTAAATGTGTATAAAAAAGAACATTTCACTAACTAACTAACTAACTAAAAAGGTTAGAAAATTATTTATTGATTTCATTTTTTCCTAAATTCTCTGTAATGGACTTGGGTCACTCTTATATTCATATATATATATATATATATATATATATATATATATATATATATACATACATACATACATAGCTTTTTAAAGAAAATTCCAACATCAACTGACAGATGGTCCGCTGCGGTGGTAGACTTTTGTCGCTGGCTGTAACGAGGTCGGCCGCCACCGCCTCCAGAATTTGCCCATCAATAGGGTGCAAAGTTCTGCTCTTTCTCACTCGTATAATGAGGTAATGTCCATTAATGCATAACGAACTCCTGCTCGTAAGTGTGTTTCGTGGCCATCCAGGTTCTCTGAGTGACATTTGCGATAGCCACCATTTGAAGCTGTGGTTGACTTCGCCACGCTCCGATGGCAATTCAGAAGGAATCGGCGTATTTTTTGTTTCTGATCGTTTCCTTGGATGATTTCCACTGGAAAACTTTGTTCTTGAAAATAAAGTAAATCTTTTTAAGCTAAAACTTCTTTTTAAAAGAGATCTTTTGTAATTCCCTAAATGTCGCTGAATTTGGTTTTTTAATTGATGTGCACAAAATTTCACTTTACAAATGAAAACGATGATCGAGTGACTAGGCAGTATCCGCACTATCGATTGTGCCCTAGATTTTGAAAGAAATTTTAAAAAATGTATTTTTTCACAAGTCTTCCCAATTGAGACATGCGGAGGAGAGTCTATTTTTTGCGCGTTATTGACGATCTCCTTGCCGTTTGTATCGACGTCATTGGCTGAAAGGTGAAGACATTCAATTAAAAGCCTTGGTCATTTACCAGGTTGCTTAAAAAGAGTACCTGAATTAAAAATTCCGTATTTCTCCCACCCCCGATAAAGAATGATTAAACGTATAGGCATATCTGCAGCCAGCAAAGGTTAGATTCAAATATTCATGGTTTCACTCTTCCAAATAATTATTCTATTTTCTCGTCCTGCCTACAATGTCTTTATTACATTGCAAACGTATCATATTTTATTTGTGTTTCTTATCATTGACGTTGTTTTTTGTTTGCATATGTTATGTCAAAAATGTCATACACTCATACTTTATTAATTGGCAGCATCTTGATCAGTGGCTGTACCTCTTTTTTTTTTATTCCTCTGGTCTGTTATTGAATTTTACCTATTGTTCGTAAGAAATTGCCGTTTGCACCAGCACCGGAACAAAACGGCACTTTGCGCATCCAAGAAGGTTTCAGGTGAGAATAGCATTGGTCGCCGAGTACCTCCTTGCTGTATGACATTAAGGTTTGTATATCGTGCATATCGTTCTGCATAGGAGTCTCTTTCGGTCTCTCCCATTTATCTCTTTTTCTCTCTCCCCTCTTTTATTTTCTCTCCCTTTTTTTTCTATCTCTTCTCTCTCTCCCTCATTCTTTCTATTTGTTCTTTTCCTTTTTCTTTTTCTTTTGTAAAAAAAAATATACCGCTTTATACCTCTGGCTTTATTGACCATACCAGTCGACCACAGACTGTAGTGTCTCTTTACTTCGTGGCAGGTGATTTTTACCTCCTCCGTTTCTCGTTCCGCTGCTGAGACTGTACACAATGTAACATGTTTTCTCATTCTCTCCTTCCCCCTCCCTGTCTGTCTGTCTGTCTGTCTGTCTGTCTGTCTGTCTGTCTGTATCCGTATCTCTCTCTCCCTCCTTCACTCTCTCTCTCTCTCGCTCTCAATGCAATAACTTACCTCTCCTGGATAATAGATTCTAATTTCCGGTGAGAAACGTGAAACTATGTCGGACATTGTGAGCTCTCGTGTGCATACATTATTTGGGATCACGTGGCAAGTCTGACGAGGAACATGAAGGACATCATTTGAAAAAAAAGAAGGAAATGTGACAGATCAAAATTAATAATGTTTGCCAGATCTTCAATGATCTGGTTGGGGGCACGTCGGTGCCATAATGTCATGAAATATTATTCAAAGTCTCTATGTAGTGAATTCAAAAATTATATTTTACTTTTCATTAATCGCTGTATGTTACAAATACAGCACTATATAATTTGTGAGGAACCTTAGTAAATGAAATGAAATGAAAAAAACAAAAACAAAATGTGGCTGAGAGAACACAAGCAGTCATCAATTATTTCACGTCTGGAATATTTTACTACACAACAGAGATAAACAAATTCACAAATATATCACAAAGTTATGCCTGAACAAGCAACGATGACCTTGAGATAATGCCTGGCTTATACTTTAAATAATTTCTTACATAGAGTATAGAGGGGGACACAGTCGTTGGGAAGAGTATTCAAAAGGAGGCCGGCTTGAAATGGGAGTGCTGGAAGATTGGCGGTTAATTTGTGCCAGGAGAACATCTGTAGGGTGACAGATTGCTGTTGACCTTGTCGTCTTCACTGTATTTAATTTCCCATCACTATACAGTAGCGCTGTAGAGTCTTGCCTCTAGTTCTGGTATACGGTTAAGGTGGGAAGTTTTCCCAAAAGCATTCATTGTATATCCATTGATATGAATGGAGTAAGATAATTTTTAACACTTGGCGAAAGATTGAGGAGAAAAAAAAATCAGACTATCTGTTCATCGATTTTCTATTTTTTTTTTATTTTGGCTTACAAAATGTTATTTTCGGGGAAACTTCTCCTTCAGTGCTTCCACATTAGTACTGCTTGTTTTGTGTGCGGTTGTATGGACATAATTTTCTCTTACAAGAACCCGTATGACGGCATACACAGGTGTATGCACTGGTATGAAGTACCTTGACTCTATGTATCAGCTGAATATCATTCTTTTTTATACTGCAGTAATGAACTCAAGCGATCACATGCGCTCTTCTGAAATATGTAATTTTTAATATCTCCATCCGTAGACGCCCACCTGCAAGAATCAAACGGTTTTTTCCCCCTTTCGTCATTGCTCCGACGAATCCAATTTCTCCATTCTGGATGAAATTTGCAGGTATTGGAAACATCTGTATATTAGTCCACAAGTTTAACCAAAAAAAAAAAAATACAAAAAATCAATCGCTACCTAGATGATAGAGTCTGCATTCATGTTGTCAGATATCCCAGTTCGCGCACGCACGTGTAACATGAACGTCATACAAGCCCTAAAAATCAATTTATTTTTCCTTTGGCCACTGCTTTCCGAGTCCCTTACAATAGCAGAGCCAAGCGGGCTGTCTAAACACACATCGTCCTTGCGGTCCCCGAGCGCGGTCACCGCGTCATTTTTATTGCCAACTATTAATTTAGCGCGCGCGGGAAAAAAAGCCGGTAGCCGTCCTTGGTGGTGTAGCCAGATCGCTCTACGAGAATGAAATCGCTTCTTGAAGGTCCTTAGAGGTAGGTGAGCTATAATTCTCGCTGCAAAGACGAGGTATCAGGTGATTTTGTTTTGTTAGTATGTTTGTTATATATGACAACACATCATCCATCACACCGTGCAAAGGTGGCGCATTACGTATTCGGAAAGAAAGCGGCGCTGGCACTTGCGTCATCATGGGAAATCGGTTTCTTCTCGTCGAGTGGATTCATGCCCTTGTCTTGTCTGATCACGGCCGGGAGGGAACTAAAGGAACAGCAGCGTCGTAATAAATTGCATTATTGCCGAGCAGATTTGCTGATTAATTCAATTCTACAGGCTCTGTGCGTTGCACAGCTGTCGACATATCAACGGGGCGTTTTTTAAAGGGGCTTGGCTACCCGGCGCGCGTTCGGTACCGACACCGCTAACTATTCTGATGATGGCTAACCCCTTGTCTGGCGAGTCGCGCGCGAGTTGGATTGATTTCACGAAAACGAGTGGCGCGGTGACACATTTCAGTCGTCAGTGCACTTGATCAGGTTGCCGGCGAAAGACGCGCGCGCGAACGAGACCTGTCTCGTGGTACATTGTAGTAATCACGCTGGTGAATGATTACCCCATCATGCTGTTGTGAATGAAAATAATCTCACACAGCCAGTTTGCTCCGATATTACCCCTTCACTCATATTCCATTGCTCTGTGCAAACAATCATCTCAGAACAAAATGTCATCACCTGGTACCACTAGCCAGAGTCCTACAGGTGAGTGCGACAGCCCCGTGACAGAGGTTTTAAACATGTTCTCAAATTTGTAGTAAAGAGGAAGTAGGCCTTAAAGTGATAATGTATGCATTATGAAAGCATCGAGAAATAAAAAAGATCTTGCCACTCATGTCACCCACAATGAACAGCAATGTATTCCTTTATATCAAATTTAACAAGTCAGGCCCAAGGAATAGATGTGTTATGGCCCCTTACTCGAGAAAACGACATTATAACACTCAATACCATCAACTGGACTCGCTCACTGGGCCTCGAATCTGACCTTGCTGATAGTAAGGTAGATACACAGTCATCCTAGATGCCTTCCCACCCTTATTAGTGACAACCAGCAGCTCCATATAATGGCAATGTGTTTGAACCTGGAGGAGAAATGTAGGGGAGTGTAGCATTTCATACCAACACCTGCTAGCAATAGAGAGAACACGTAAATATAGAAGAAATCCCCGAGTATTGTATAGCTTTCAGATGAAACCCGGGAGCAAGTTTCTTTCGTCGTCTGTCGCTGAAGCGCGTCAGCATAGGCACACAACACAAAGGTACTTCCATTCAAGTGATAGATACGAAGAGAAGAGAGAGAGAGAGAGAGAGAGAGAGAGAAATAAAGAAGGAATACACAGAGAGTACACCCGATCGATCCATCTTCCATTACGTGATCGATTCCAGCGAAAACGAGCGAGATGTGGATTTTGCCCTTTACTCACTAGCAGGGACCCACTGGTAACCATTGGCAACAAGAATGTGGCTGAATTCGCCTTCATCGTCGGACGTTTTCTACATTGTTGACAATGTCAACATCTCGCTAGGGCAGAAAGTTTCAATCTGTACCGATGGTTTTCCGGACAGAAAGACACTATTTACTTTCCTACATATTACCACTTAGCCCTGCTTGGATTTTTTTGAAGTATGTGTGTGTAAAGAGTAGATATATCTTATGTTAGGTCTTTATGTCTTTACGACAAGAAAAAGAGAGCTATATCATGTCTTTCTGACGAATAAAGAAAGTACAATGTAAGTGATCACGTTTTTGTTTTCCTTATGATGCTGCAATTTGAAGTTATCTAACGCTGATATGAACATCTTTTTTTACCTATGATTATGTATATACGTAATATGTATATATTACTCTTCATCGTTCCAAAAGTAGGTACTATTTCCTTTTATTTGGAGCTTAAAATTTACTTGGCTGTATCCAGCCAGATGAACACACACATAGACACAGTTGCCATGAAGCAATCTACTGCTGATATGAACTCATTGATAAAATGATGTCACATTCCAGTAATTGTGTCCCCCCCCCCCCCTTGGATATTTTCTCACGAGGTGTTGCCTATTTAGCATATCATTTTTTTTTTGTTTACCAATTGGCCTCATTCACATCTGTACCCCTAGCTTGCCCATTTCACATCGTACACAAAGTTTATATAGGAAGATGATTAATGCTAGTGAAAACCGATGTGAACAGTGCAATGACACTGCACATAAGGATAAGTAATTCTGTTCATAATATTAAGGTTATTCATCAACTTTATGTATCAGAGTAGCCATATCATATAAATCAACAGGTGATTTTTTTCATTTGATTGTTCCTTAGGAGGTCAGTTATTTCCCCCCTCCCCCATCTTCTGTATTCACCATTTTCTTATTTCCGTTCCGCGTATTTTTCTCATCATTCTGTGTGTGTGTTTTTGTTTTTGTTTTTTCATTCCTGTCCTTCCACAATTCTCCGTTCTCATCCTAATCGCTTCTTCACCCGTCTCCTCTCCATAATTTGCCGTTTCTTTTTTTTGGAAGAATTCTTCACTGAGCGACCTACCTGTAACCAGTCAATTAGTGGCGGAGATGGAGACGTTATATTTCTGTTTCCATGTAGGGCCTGTACATGCCTGTACGCACACTTACTTGGCCATCCTAATTGCTTTTCCATTAATGTCAAACCGTATGCCTCGGGCATTTCGATTGACTGCGAGAGAGAGAGGGTGGTAGGGTGGTGGAGGAAAAAAAGATGGGAGGGGGAGGGTAAGATCGAGAGACGGGGGGGGGGGGGGGTGGGGGAGGAGGACGAGAGGAGATGGAGAGAGGGATAGAGAGAAGGCGACGTTAATGAGTCCGAAATTCTCAGGCTCGAAATTTGAGCCTGCCGAAAACATTTCATGTCCTTATATTCCATTTTGTCGTGTTACAGTCTTTTTTTTCTTTAACATTGTAAATTGGTCGCCCCTCTCCCCAAAGTTCTAAGATATTTTCGTGTCCTCACTCGGCCAAAGACTGACAGAAATGGTGTTAGACATCAGGGGCAAATGGCCCCTTATTTTTCCTCTGTCTTATCTGTACCAACTCATCATGCTTTACGTTTTGCACTTTACATATTTCAATTATTCATTTAATGAGACTTGCGTCCCATTTAAGCATGTTGTATGCGAGGCAAATGATGAAACATCCGTTCTTGTAGCATGTGTAACGACTTGCTCAATCTGCGCAGGATGACGCGACAGTGAGTTATCGATCTGCATTAAGCTGTAAAGTGAACAGGCATCAATCTAACCGTGTATTTGAATGATGTTTGCTGGCATTTCGCCAGGCGACAACTCCAAGACTGCTGTCTTGTTGTTTGTTTGTTTGTGTGTGTGTGTGTGTGTGCTGTAGGCCCCCTATGTGTTTGCGTATGTGTCTGCGTGTGAATGTGTGTGTATCTTTTTCAAGACATGTCTGTCACGTTTTATCTTTCGCACACTTCCCGAATGTGCCTTGTTGAATTATCAACGCTTCCTATTCTTTTTAACTCATTTTGCTAGTTCTGCCAGACTAATTTCCTCCTTTCCGATATTCTTACTCTTTTGCTGTCTCTTTCTTTCTTCCTTTCTCTCTCACTCTCTCTTGTTCTTTCTTGTTGTTGTCTCTCTCTCTCTCTCTTTGTCCTTCGTAAACTTGCCAAACTCAGATTGCAAGTACCATTAGCAAGATTGTGTTTTCAATTGAGGAAAGGTTGCTCATTGTTACTGCAGATGGAAACTAGAACTCACACTTTGCTTCGTTTCATTTTGTAGCATATGTTTTCCAAGAGACACGTTCATTTAGCACGTATGTATCGAACCATTCATCAGAAATGCGTTCAACTACATGCCTTTGTTCAATGCAACGCAGCGACGAAATATAGAACGATTGTGAATTATGAAATGTAGGCATGTTTATGAATTATATATAATGAATGTGTGTGGGGGTGTACGTGTGTGTACATAATACATACATTCACATTGGTGCTTCTCCATCGTGCAAAGGCAATTCATCAAGAAATGTTTAAGAAATACATATATATGTATATACATATAGGTACATTTATTTGCATGTGATTCATTTTTTTTTCTTGAACCATACAAGACGGTATAACATTCTGTTTACGTGATAATGGATGCACCATATAGGCCTATGAATTATAGTAGGAGACGTCATGAATTTCTTTGCTTAATACCACCATCGTGTGAGGAAAAAAATGACAACCCAGAAACCATATCAGAGGGAGAGTTGTCAAACTTCCAATTTTCCGAAGTGACTCCACATAACATATGCGTACATACACTAAGATGCCCTATTGCGTAAACGTATATTAATTATTTTTCTTATTATTTAATGAATGCAAATGTTAAAGAGCTTCTTCTTTTTCTTCTTTTTTTTCGCCAACAATTTTTTCCTGACAATATCGAATTTACATCATCTCCTCAAGCGATAGCAAGGTCTTACTCTAGTCAGTTTCTCCGACATGCATGCGGACATTAGATATAACCACTTCATAGGTAGACAGACTCTGAACACCTGGATGGACAGCCCCTCCACCCCCAACCCCCCCCCCCCTTCCCCATCTAATCCCCATTTAGCAGGTAACTTGTATGTATGGGGTGTTGAGCTGCGTCTTAATTTTAATGGTTATCTGATCGGTCTTGGCAAGTTTTGCTTTGTTCGTTTAATTGTTGCTGCTTTGTTTTGCTGATGACTTTTTGATGCAGGTATACATGCGACAAAGAACAGCTGTAGAGCCGTGACCAATGGTGGTGGCAGAAAGGGTAGTTCTGATTAATTAGTACCATTGCCACATGCATTTTGATCCTTACAGATGTCAACCGTATTCTCAAGAACACACTTGAATGCGTGGCATTAGACCACCTGACCGGTTGAACACTCTGGCCAGGCTCACCAAGACAGTGTCCACATTGTTTTATGGGGAAAAAAGGAAAAGAAAAGAAAGAAAATTGAAATGAGTCGTAAGTGTTATTCTTTGTGTTCACCAACACGTATTATTGCATTTGAAATTGTCTCACATGTATCAAATGTAATCATCAGTGGGAAAGGGTATGGTTAGGATTTTAGGAGGATATGTAATACCGTCATTGTGGTATTGTTAGATACGAAGTAAATACAAAGGTATTTTTTTAGAAGGACACATTCGGAAGATTAATATCATTTATTCTTTTCTTTGCATGTAAAAAAATAAAAGGTCTTCTGAGATCCCGATACCGATGGTCAATTGTAAATCAGTTAATCGTGTAATGCGGAATCTCGCTTTTGATACTTTAAAATTCCAAATCAACTAATACGAACTAAGGCCAGAGGGGATTGATAGTTATCCACCCTGGTGGATGTATATGATATACATGCCCCTTACTGGGGTAATTCGTTGATTGAACTTCAGACCAATTAATTTCCAAAAAATAGCACCGATATTCCATTACGCGAGAGCCGATGGCTTTGCACCGATATTTAGGTCTTTGCGACGACCGAATCGAGGTTATTCAATAATTACGACACCCTCAGGGATAATCTCTGCTTTAATCAAAAGCAGCCTATTTTTTTTTCCGGGGTGGGGGTGTCTTTGCTTGTTTGTTTGGTTTTGTCGGTTAGTGTCACATTAACGAATCACGTGAGAGAATATGAAAGTTTCGGATGACTGAATTTAAATTCAAGTTTGACATGGCCAATGATTTTTCTAGCCTCCATCAAAATCAGTACAGTTATACAGCGAAGTACAGATTTCATGCCAGTTTGTAATCTAGAAAAGTGAATAAGATGGCATCGATCCTATTCCTAGTGCTATCAATGTAAGTTGCGTGCGAAAGGATTCTTCATTGAATACACTTGATTAATCTCTAATTAAGCAGCGGGAAGCCGGCAAACGAAGAACGGGGACCCTTTTCCGGGTACAACGATCAAACATAGACTGTCCAGCGAAGGTCATCTTTGCCCCGTCAAAGAGTCGAGAGCCAATCAAGTCAATGTCGGTTGTCATGAATACTTAATGAAGCAGTCATAAAGCGTTTGAGGTTACCGGGTGATCGAACCGAATTCGTTTCAATCAACATGTGGGCAAGCTTTCGTTAACGGATTCATCTGAGCGTTGGGGGGGGCTTGACGAAATTGATGCCTTTCGGAAGCTTTGGTCGGAGCAGGGAGAGAAGTATGTGGTCAACGCTGACAATGCCACATCCCAGTCAGTACCGGTCTTCTCGAACAGTCAGCAGTTGGAGAGTCTCAAAAAAGTCTTAAGGTATTTTTACACTTGTAAATTTTTGCTTAGCCACGGACCAACGGTGGGGCTAAGGGGGGCCTTAGCCCCACCGTTGGTACGGGACTATCCTTAGCCCACTTTCTGTTTACACTCGTGTTTGCCAAAGTGGGCTAGCCCCACCGATAGTACGGTACTATCTGGCCCTGCAAAATAGCAGGGGTTAGCACCGCAATTGCGGTGCCAAGCAAGTGAGTGTAAACAGAACGAAAAAATAATCCTGGGCTAAGCGACGGAGACGAAATCCGACCCTCATTGAACAATCAGAAACGAGGTAACCAAGTGCTGCCGGTGCGTGCGTGTACGTGTACAGTACACAGCGTAATTATGAATATTCATGTGGTTTGGAAAGTCCGGGGCTAAGAAATACGAGTGTAAAAAGGTCAGTTTTCTCCTTAGCCCCGGACAAGAGATAGTACGGGACTAATTGGCGAGTGTAAAAAGCTGAAAAAAATTGGTACGGGACTAATGATAGTCCTGGGTCAGAGAAAGTCCGGGGTTAAGAAACACAAGTGTAAAAAGCCCTTGAGACCTCTTGCCTCGCAACGCGGAAAAGAAGGGATTCAGAATTTTTTTCTTTTATTATTCTGGGCCGAATTCGTGATGTCAGCTAGAGCTGTCCTCGACGAAGTAATATATACTAGTAGTTAAAAGTGCAGCAGGGCGGTACGTGCTTTACGCTGGGCTCTGGTTGCGTGGGGTCGAACTCTTTGTATTGCCACTAGGCCGATTCGGAGTTTCATATTGCGCATGAGCAGAAAAAGTTCATTTGTACCAATAGGCATGTGATTGGTTTTTAAATTCACTGGGGTAAGCATCTGTGATGTAATGATTATTCATGTAATCCTTATAAATGCTGCTTGCCAGCACATCCACCCAACAGCAAAAGGGGTATTGTCAATATCAATAAAAAGCAATTGTAATGAAACGGATGCTTTCCAAAGTGTTAATTGACCGATCATTCCGGTCATCTGGTCTACGCAAGGTCATTCTTTGTTTGAACAGGATCGATGAATTCCATAAATTGTTACGTAAAGCTTATGCATTACGTAGGTCTGAAAACGAGTGAAGTGCTCCTCACCTACTGAGAAAGAAGAAAGGTCATTCGTACCCATGTGCTCATTAGCTAACTCTCAACTGGATTATTGTAATGTATGTATACGCTGTACAAGGACCTCATGACAACTCTTGTTCACGTCTGGATAACAAATGCATGTCTTCCAGCCAGCACGACCAGTTACATAACATGTCGGAGTATATTTACAATCCAGGGATGGTAAGGGTAGGGGTAGAGAAAATGAGAATGGACATACCTGGAGCTCTTTATGGGAGGTATTATGAAGCCTGATGGTTGTTCCAGATATCAAAGTCAGATTGACCGTTGAAATAAGCAAGTGGTAATGACATAACAAATCATGGAAAAATGTAATCGTTCGGTTGAAAAATGTATTATGTAGTTAGCAATACATGCATGTGGAATATTTCCAAACAGAACAAAGGACAGGCACGGGGACACACACAGGTACACACTGACTCATACATACATACAAACACACTCAAAAGACACATGTAAAAGAAAAGAAGAAAAAATCAAATAGTTGTTAAAGACAGGTTTCTAGACATCACCTGTGACCATATGGGGGTGGATGACAAACTTATATCATACATTATCAATTAACGAATACAATTATGCTATCGTCTTCGAATTGGCGATTGCGACATATGCCTGTTATGAGATAGCAGTAACAGGACTGAGTCAATGAATGCCACGATTTTGTTCGTTTTCTCGCAATAAAAGAATGAACAGAGAAGAAGTTCTTATAACGCTTGAAGCATTCCATTTTGAAAATCGACGTCAAGAATTTCAGCAAAGGCGGAAGGTTAGACATTTTCCATGTAATGTGCCAAATAAGCATCCTCTTTAGTGTGAACCAGATAGGGTTGCGATAGAAATGTTAATGGGATCATCCCCCTTCAAGAATCTGGCCCCCTATGCGGTCCCTCTATATATAGATACGTCCTACAGTCATGGAAAACGGGCGACGCGCCGTCGTAGTCCCACTCATTGATTTTGCTTGCCTGACATTTAGCCCCCTAACTTGTCACTTCAGCCGTGGGACACCATTTGATTACAACGCCAGATCAGGAGTAACCGGACCTCGACCCAATCGACGAATGTACGTCAATCAAACCCTGACTGCATTTTCTAGAGGGCTGCCCCCTTTTCACTGGGAAAATAAACACTGTATACCAGGCAGAACGTAAAGTAACAGAGTGATGGCCTTGTACGATGCGCCGCCTCTGCATTTTTGGGGCAACTTTTTGAAGCGTTGGTGACCATGCCTTTCCAAAAATCGATCTCACGCCCTGATGTCCGGTTGTTTTGTTTTGTTTTTCTCTTTTTTATGTCCAAGCTTTTAAGTACATTACCCAACGTTCACAACGATCGAGACCTGAGCAGGTCGTCAAAGTATCAACATATTTGCTAGTGTTCCACGAAACACATTAATATCCGAACGCCATTGTAGAGAAACTTGCATTATGCTCATGTCGACTTTAAGTCTTTTTGTATCATCTTTGATTTGCTTTTGAACGATTTTAGCGCGATTTTGAGGTCATGGTTTTGACAGGTATAAAAAAAAAATTGATAGAGAAATAAAACAAAAAACGTTGATGCGAAATTTGCGGTTTTATACATTATATGCAAATACGATTGAATCTCTCTACCACTCACTCTGATGTCCCGTACACATTTTTTTTTTTTGTCAGCAATACCGTAAATGTTACTCACCTTTACAAGGAAACAATTTGCTTATGCAGTACAAGGCCAAAGGTCCGTAGAGTCGAAAAGATGTATTTTTCCCCATTCGCATTATTTGGATCATTGAGGAAAAAAGACATGATATTGTGAAGGAGTATATAAGCCACTGTAAAAAAAAAAAAAAAAAAAAACACACACACACACACACAGAAAAAAGATCACGCCGTGGCGTCATCCAGTGACATATCTTCATGTCTTAATTGTAATGGTCATCATTTCATGATTTGTGTAAATTTAATGTGGTTTGGCGCTTTATATTTTGACTTTAACCATTCATCGGTAGCTTTGACTAGAGCGGTATACATTTCATTTCATTTTATTTCATTTCATTTCGTTTTTATCCCTCCTACAGTTTTAAAAAGGCTTACTAAATTTATAACTGGTGTTTTGTTTTTTCAATCACAAAACAGTAAAGAAGATTACACTTCCTGTTACTATTTCACATTGGCAGTTTTTGTGGTCTCACCCCGATGATTATTTTTAACCAATTTGTTTATATATATTTTTTTCATATTTCAATTCATTCAGTGCAACCCTAATCGTCTTGTCATGCACGAGTACGGCTGTATGGTGAACGAATTCATTAGCTGGGAGTGGTTGTGTGTTAAGTGTGAAATTACGTACACATTATTGCGTTCTTTCAATTTCCAGCACCTCATAATGTTGCATATCTTTGTAAGCAGCGCATACACCGAGGGTGTTTCTTCAGCTTGACTGTGTTCCCAGACTATGTGATTCATGTTAGTTGAACTTTGTCTATATGGGCGATCCCTGGGGGGACGTACCCCGTGTTAAATGGGCCGCATCCCTAATTCACTCGGCAGGGGGGAGTGCATGTGATGGGCGTATTAGATCACGGATGAACGACCGCATCATGCTCGGTGCATGGATTTTGAAGGTTTATTTAGGCATCAGCGTCGACATGGAACCAGTACATTAAAAGGACAGAGAGAGAGAGGGGGGGGGATGGAGGAAGGGCTTGGAGAGGTGGATGAGACTATAAACAAAAAAGAAAGAACGAGGATGAGAAGCAAAATAGACCGGAGAACACGCATTTATAAGCTGTCCTGCAGATGCACAAACCTACAGTACGGTGACGGTACACTCCACTCACTTCTCTTGAGACATCGTTTGGCAAGGTGCGATCAAGGAGATGGAAACCCTTCCCTGGTCTGAATAGGTCGACAAAACAAACAAACAAACAAACAAATAGAATTAGAAGACAAGTGCTCTCAAGATCACGTAGTGGTCGATATGCAAGGGGTAGTGATAAGAGAAGAGGGCAGCATCAAAGTCAGAGAATAGACACGTCACAATGGGAAAAAAATGACATACTGACAGAGACAGGTCGTTGCTAGGGCAACAAGCAACATGATACGAAGGAGATGGCAAGGAGGGCGCCAAGAGAAACTCCAGAGTTCTCGGAAAAAAGAGAAAAAGTATAAGGAGACGGGGAAAGAGGTATGGGGGTGGGGAAATGTCCTCTGGCACATGCGAATAATATGATAAGGATGAAATCATTCTCGTTATGGGATCTATGCAGAGATCAAGCGAATTCCCCCCAAGGGGGTGGTCTTGCGATCCTCCGAGCACTACCAGGACTTCACACGCGATTAAGCTTTCCATTACCTTAATGCACCCTCCCCGTGTCGCGCCTCTTCATCACACATTGGCGCGCACGAGCTAAAGGGAGAAAGCTGGGTTAAACAACGCGAGGAGGAGCGGATAATGATTTCTAACGTTGAAGGGATTTGCCCTTTTTTTCTTGATCTCTTTTTACCCCCGTTCCGATACTACCTCAGCTCCAAAATTGATACTTTAGCCATGCAGAGGGATTGGACCGCGTTACTCAAAAGCACTTTGGCATGGCTTTTGCTGGTCCACTTTCGACGAAATTTTTGTAACACCAAAATCATATCATATCATATTTCATGCTAATGCCGCATCCCTTCACGGAAGAGCGGGGTTAAAGTTCCATGAAACGGCTCCATCTCATTATTTCGTGGTATGGCAGTATTCATCCTTTGTATTGTGGAAATCCGAGGCAAAAAAGTGACCTTGCATGACATACGTATTAATCTTTGGGGTGATATTAAGCAGAAAACGCAGTAATTTGTCTAGAGTACCAGTGAGAGATACAATTGGTGCCGTTGGGTGGATCCCGTTTTGATGTCAACAGAGTCACCAGACTTTGACGAAAAAAAGAGAGGTGTACATTATGGAGAAACTACTAAGAACAGATTGTCACAGATCTCACTTATGCAACCGCCACGTTATAACGAGAACGCACTGAGGTATACCTGTATGTAGGGACTGTGGGGATAATATGTCGCTTTCCTCGTCTTCTTTCAATCAGACTGGTAAATGGTAAATGGTCCCTACTTACCAGAGGTAGTTTGTAATCATGTTCGAAATTCATTCGTGCGTCGAATCTGTTGTTACGCAACGCATGTCACGTGCCCGATTTCAACGTGAGAAAGGGAGCGGGAGAAGAAGAGGGGTCGAGAGAGATCTTTATATTACGAACTTGCACACAACGATTCATGTCATGATGAGCAATATAGTTCAATTTCCATGATTTCTTATCTAACTCTCTCATCCTCCTCACATGATTATATAAGAGTATGTTACCAGCGGTGCTCTTTATCTTTTCGTTAACAATGTCGGTACTTCTTTGCTCATATCGCAATGTGCATAGATATAGCCTGGTTTCAGAGGTTGCTCATGCGGCTCGTGCACCTCATGAGACACTCTTTTGAACATGAAGTGCGTTGTTAGAATTTGGAGCAGCGTGTATGCTGATGTAGATACTTACCGCCGTATAGCTTCTTGATTAAACCCTACAAAGTAAACATGGCCCCCGCCGCTAACTGCATTATTTTTCCCCCACACCATTAATAGATCACGTGATCAGGCTGGTGTTTGCCCTATTAGACCGATAGATGTCTACACACGATGCCGAAATGATTTTCAGCAAACAATACCAAGTTAATATCTAAACATCTCATACATTATAGCCCTCTCCACTAATGCTATTACTGGATGCAGCAAAGGAAAGGACACTCATACAACTTGTCATACGTCAGGGAGAGAAGTGGTGTTCGTTTTCATTTCAATTCCAATTTCAATCTATTTCGTCAACATTTATTATCAAGAATAGAATATACAAACGAATATACAACCACTAAAGTGGAGATTTTGGTAAAATTAGATTTTCTGCGAAAAAAAAATCAAATTTTACAAACAAATTAGTGAATCATGTAGATACAAAAATGCAGCGAATTATTGTTTTCCATCTCCCATAACATGTTATCTATTACAGGAGCCGTCACAATAAATAGACACAAGGACGCTTTATCGGTGAGATCAGCGTCCGTTCCTCGTTACAAAACAACTAAAACCGTGCTTTTGGATTTTCATACAAAAGGAGGGGAAAAGTATAAATGCGGGAGGGAGAAGGGGTTCATGAGTGGCCTGGTTGATTTTACACATAAGGGATAATTACCTTATTAACGAGCTTATGTTTAAAATCATAATGAATTCACATGACTATGTCCTTCTGTAGTAGTTGTCAATTCTCCCATCTACATTCGAATAATATTTTGGTCCTGATTTATTCCACCAGTATTTATTACTCACTTTCTCGCTCTCTCGACAAGTACCCTCACACACACACACACACACACACACACACACACACACACACACACATATATATATATATATATATATATATATATATATATATATACATATATACATGGTAGGCAAAGAGGAATGCTTCAAATATTATAGAGAGAGAGAGAGAGAGAGAGAGAGGGAGCAAACGAATGATGAGCACCTATATATATAGACACACATAACATACACACATACATTCCAATAAAGAATTACCCATTATATTACTCATTACATAACTGAATAGATTAACTACAGCAGGAAATTTGTGAAGGTCTCTGCTTAGCCCTCCCAATAGCTCATTTATATCCACGCCATTCTCACTCTCTTAAATATTATCTTGCCTCTAACCAATTTGGCCCTTGTGCATGGTCTTAAAAGCTTTGAAGTATTGGGCCAGTTGTGTCTAGGCTAGTCCTTGTCGACGTTTAGTTACCATCCCTATTTCTTTTTTCGTCATATGCTTTTTCAGTCGCTCCATATTATGATTTCTGCTCTTTATGCATAATGTCCTGTGAAATTTCACTGCGAAACTTATATTTTTATCATCATTGGATGAAAAAAAGTGAAAATAAAGTTTGAATTTGAATTTGAATTTGAATTTGATTTGCATACCTGTGTTTAATTGGCATGCACATCTCACTGTGGATAAAGGGGTTAAATGAAACTGGTTAAAATTTCCATAAAACCAGATAGAAATACACAAATTCATTGACTATCTAAGAGATAAGTAAAGAAATTTATTTTCGGAAACATAGAGCAATTTTAAGAATCACTTATACATTTAGCAAAAAAAGGGGCTTTTTTAGTATTCTGCAAACGGCATCTTAATTATATTTACACAGCAAGGGACTAAAACAAAAGAGGACGATTTACTCTTTACCTTGTAAAACACTATAAACGAATAGTCAAATTCACAAAAAGATACAGCACCAAATCTCACATATATGATTTCTGGAACATACTGATTTAATTCTCTCTCATAATCGGAATAGTCTATAGCTCATACTATTGTTTAGGACAGACACATTCTATATGCGTAAGCAGACGGCGCAGAAATAATCATGATTTCAACAAGTTTAGTATATATGCAAAATTTTAGCTGCCTTTTGTATGGAACATTGAAGTTAAAAAATAGCAATTTTGTGCGAGATCTGGGAATCCAGCATTGATGGAAAGTGCGCGTCAATCTTTCCTTCGAGTGAATACACTGTCACTCAAGCAGCACGATTGTTCTAATCAATTTGCGTCGAGAAGAGTACATTAAACTTTTGTGTTAACCATCTGCGCCAAGATTGGCAGTCGCCTGGTTACACTGCATGCCGCACTTCCCTCAACTGAAGGTAAGGAGGGGGTACGCGAACACACAATGTTGGCCAACTGTGACGCGTGTGAGTTGATGATAATTGGAGGATGCCTGATCTAACACCTCCTTGTGTTGTATTCTACTATTTTTAGCCATCAAACGCCCCGCGACAAGCACTGGTGCCCGCCCCAGAGTCTGCACTCCTTGGCATTCTTCTTTCCTCATGAGGGTCGCACTCTCCTCGGCGTTGGGTTTCCAAGCGGAGCCAAAACTGACGCATTTCTGCCAAGCACACAGATAAAGAACGAAGCCAATAAATGCTGGAAATGTGTCGGGGTAGCATCTCTAACCATTAAGCCTGTCGACACGTCGCTGTGCTTCATTAAAGGGCAATCGATTATCATAACTGTCATTTGTCACAGTACTGTTAGGCGGACGTCCATTTTGGTGAACGCCTGCCCCAGCGGTGCGCCCACAATCACATATGGGCCCCGATGGGAAATCAGCTCACACGAATTTGTTATATATGATACATCCTATGCTATAAAGAATGTATCTATCGGCTATGTTAACCTACTTCCTGGAGTGAAAAAAAAAGAAGAAACATAACTCAGAAGAGCCGTGGCACCTCAGACAATGTGGACGCAATAACAACTTCATTTTTCTTCACGAAATCGGGCTCACAAAGTGGCGGGGGGGGGGGTATTATTGTGGAAAAAAAGATTGGGAAACCCTGGCGACTGTGTCGCATGACTCGGATTCATTCTATTCATTTTTTTACACCGATTCGTAGAAAACCGAGGCACTGTTATGTGCTCTTCAACGCAACCGTTCCCAGAAGGCCTTGCGTTTCATTATGGCCGCCCAAAACAGCGTCGCATCATATTTCCCCAAAGCACTCCCATGGACTATAACACACCTTCTCCATCATCGTGGTTGGTTGTCGACGTCATAATCGTTCCATCGGTTGCTACGGTATGTTACTTGCTGGCACCTGGCACTGCCATATCATATTTCTAATCCTCCCGGACCCCCTTGTTTAATTTTCCAGCCCATTCATTATGTGAGGCCGTTGCTCTCACGTACTTGATAAATAGTTTCACACGTTGATGTCTTCAACCTCCCCTCCTAAAATTCGTCTCTTCCACCATTAGATTTGGTGCCAACTTATTTTTGTTTCTGTTTGTACTTTTGTTGGCGTTAACAAAAAAAAAAAAAACTGTTAACTTGCGCACCTAGAGTCAATTCTATTTTCCTCATACGAATATCCGTCAAACTTGATGTAGAAGCCCTTTTGCCAGAGACCCCTTCCCCCCTTCTGGTACTTCTAAACTGATTTCTTTTGGCATTGCAATGTAATGGTTATTGGTTTAGCGTTGTTTAATACCAGTCATAGTATAGTAGTAGTAATATTAATGATAATGATGATGATGTTGATAACAATTGTAACAATACTTAGTGAAAGTATTAGTAATGATATCAAGTTAATGGTGATGATAAGCAGAAGAAGCAATTGAACAGTTTTTTTTTTATGGCACAGTGTTCAGAATGTATCTTTGGCAAAGTGCCATAAGGTGATGGAGCAGACGCAACATGAGATTAGTTCGTGAAAAAGTTTTGGTTGTGAAAAAAAGCCTACCCTCACACGACCAAAACATTCAAGAGACCCGACACATTTCAGATTCGAATGTTTCGTATGACCTGCCCTGCCCTGATGCATGGGCTGGCAGATTGATCCCCAGTATACTCGGGGTATCAGCTCGTCCTCAACGGGTTAAGACCAAGAGCAAGGTTAATATTACCAAAATGGAACTCAAATACGAAGACATTGTGATTAGTATTACTTGCTGATGTACGGATGGTTTGTCATAGCCTTATAGGCTGAAAAGTGCCAACTGATATTCAGCTTTAAAAAAAAATTCGTTTATACCTCGTTTAAAGACAAAAAAAAAAAACCTTGGTGGGTTGGTAGACTGAAGTAGTATACTCCTTCCCCTGTCATTGCTATTTGTTAATTGGTGCAACCATACGGTCGCAGACTATATTGACAATACATTGATCATGTGAGGAACCCAGTGCTTTTAATAGCATTTTCACGAAAAGATGTGGATTGTTTCGGGATATGTCAATCAAAAGCTGACAGCTTTGTCAGACAAAACAAAACTGTAACAAATTAATTTGTGGCCATCATATCATGATATGTCACGGTACGTGATCTCGTGTGTCCGGAATCATTTCATTCCCTAATTTGAAGCGAATTTGTCACAAATATAAAAAAGATACTTAACTCATTGAAAGAGAAGCTACTGTCGGAATTGTAATGGAATCACCTTGAACGCATTTGCAGTATAATATGGCAATTGGTCGACTAATTAGACTAATAGATGCAATTATACTGTTGAGTTGGAACAGACAATAACACAAACAACTACATAAAAATATGGGCTTTCAAAATGAGATCGGAAACACGAACTGAGGAGAGTTCAATGAAGGGATTCATTATAACATCAGTCATCCTTAATGAAACTAAGGACCAGAGAGATCGTTTGAGCGCGTTGCCATGCCCACTTTGCTGAATTAAGGGCGGGTCAGTATATCCCGTATACTCGATCGGGTATGTTTTGCTATATGTGTATGTTCAGGACAAGAGAATCGTTAAGACCGAAAGCCGGGCTTGAAGGTTTATACCTTAATTTGATCCTTCGTATCGACATTGACACACTCCTGTCCGGAAAGGAGAATTTGTTGAGAATCGAGCAAAGTCGTGACAAATTGTTGGCCGGCCATTGATTAAAAAAAAAAGGGGGGGGGGGATATTTAGCCTCATAGTCCATGACACATCTTCGTTTAGCCCCTCCAGCAGGATTCATGTCAGGTTTTTTTTTTATTGATCTGCCTGCTTTCTAATGTCTATTTTTTTTTTGTTCCATGAAGGAATAGTTTCTCTGATTCTTTGTTCATAATGTATGCATTAATACATGAATGTACATGATTTCCAATGGTTTTACTCTTCCCTTTCTCTCTCTCACTCACTCCTAGTCTATTCTATCTGTTTCTAAATCCAATAGTCATGGTTGTTTATAACCGATGAAAAGCAGCGGATGGTATACCCTCTCCGGTATTATGACATGATGATGTATCTGTTTGTACATTTCCAAATTATCGGCTTAGCTATGTCTAATTTGGAATAGTTTGGTTTCATCAATAAATTTTTGTCTGCTAATTCTTTCCGTGCTGACGGTGAACACCTGTATAACGTCAATAGCACTTTTAGACGGCGGCCCTGAGAGAGCATAATGAGATAAGATAATAAAATTTACAGACGTTGCCAAAGAGATACAAAACAACAAGTGATAATTAATTCCATGTCATAGTGCTCCATGTTATCTATTACACAGAGCAGAGTACCATATGGTTGCAAAATGGTGATGTGTGAGTTGGAAGGGGAGAAGTGCAGGAGAGTGGCATCGTGTGCAGAGCTCGGCTTACATGGAGGCTCCAGCAATATCAATAACAAGATGGCTATATAATGCTCACAATAATTTGTGCGTTTAAAGAAATATAATGCTCTACCGGGAGGCTTGTTCGATGCTGTCTTTCATACACTCGAATCATTTGGATGCTGTTTAATTATATAGTTTACTGCTCGTTTCCATGGATTCTTCTTGTTTATTGCACCACGTGGCCTGACTTTATCCCATATCTATTCGAGTGCAATAAATGCACGAGAGAAAGTCCGTGAGTGTTAATACATACACAGTGTTCTATGGCAAAAAGGGATGAGGAAAAGAGAATATAGCGAGAAAAGAAGAATGTTGACCTGAATGCACTTTCGGGCAACCCTAAGGTTATTTGGCATTGATTATTTCATTTTCTTGAGATGAACATTTCTCGACCTTTTTGCCCCCCTTACCATTCAACCCCGGCCTCCGCTCTTTCGTTCACCTCGCATCTGTTCCGGCCGAGGGGATCCGATGAAATTTGACGAGCATGAAATTGTCCGCATAATTTACTGACAATCAATGTGTTTCTGCATATATAATATGAAAAAGTCGCTCAAGTTTGCAGTGTCCTCTCGGGGAACTTGTCATCTTTTCCTTCTCTCTCTCCTTCTCTTTCTTTCTCTGTCTTTCTCTTTCTCTCTCGTGCCGTCGGTTGTTGTCGCTCGAAATTTCTACCAAAAGGAAAATGGAGGTACATCACTTCCTTCGTAGTTTGCCATTCCCGAGAGCAAAGCGGAAGAGAAAGAGAGTAAGAGGAGGTAGAAAGATGGATACAGGGAGAAAAATAGGGGGGAGGTAGAGGGAGAGATGGACTGGTGGTGGTGGGGGGGGGAGGGGAGAGACACATAATAGTGATTAGTATCACGTGTCAGTTTGCCTCCAAGATGGGGAACGTTGAACGAGTGGAGCTGTGAATATCTAGGCAAGAATGTTGTAACATGGCCGGGTGCAGCATGGCGAGCTATCGGGTGACAGTCACTGCACCCTCACTACCCTCACTGAATGATGTTTACTCCGACTTAAGGAGGAACTCCTTGCTCCCACTATAATAGTGTGAAATATGTCGCGAAACGTGCGGGCATCCATGGTATTGCACGCAGCGATAAAAAGAAAAAAATCGAGAGGTGTTGGTAATGTTGATGGATGCGGAGGACTCCGTTTCATGGCGCCTTAATTTAAGTTGCAAGAAAAACAAGACGAATTATAGCTCAGCGGCGAAAGTTTTGATTGATATCAAATGCATTTTCCATCATCGAGTGGACAAATCAAATTGTCAGCTTTGATAAGGAATCTATACTTCTCACACCACTCCAAAAGATTACTAGGCACTAAACATCGTTATTGAACAGTGTGATATATTTCCTCTGACTTATAGGTCACGTTATATGAATGCATGGCAATAATATTGGCAGTGTCTTCGAAATATTTAGACTTTAGTAATCAACTGAGACCATTCTATATTTGACTCTTTGAAAAAAAAAAGAAAACATAAGGGCCTTCTGTCTGCTTACTGACTTACATGATACGAAGACAAGAAGTTTGTAAATCACAGGAATGATACTAGTTAATTGACGATATACTCCACAGTAGCTACAGGTTGACAATGAAGTGATTTTTCAACACCTTACAACAAGGGACAGAATCCGGAAGTTCGCACAGCTACACGGACTATACACAACCAAGACATTTAACGTATAGTCGCCAAACTGACCCGTAACGTCAAATCCCAAGTGCATAGTTATATTTAGAATCTCCTTTGGGTTTTTTATTTCTCTCTCTCACTCTCTCTCTATCGCTCTCTCTCTCTCTCTCTCTCTCTCTCTCTCTCTCTATCTATCTCTTATGCATGGAATCATAACTCACCAAGCAGCAGTAAATGGGAAGTTGTGGTCATTTCACGACGCTCTTTTTCTGCCACAAATTCGTGGATTCCATTACCATAAATATATATCTCTGAATAAAAGGTAGTATACAAATGGGCTTTGAAACTACTCTGGAAAAGTCTGATGTTCTCGTTTAAAAATGAGAACAACCCATTTGTACGTAAATAAGGTGGTTTTTTTCTCTCTCTCTTAACAAAAATGAACAAATAAAATGTCACACTCCAACCCACAAAGAAAAACAAAATGACTTGAGTTACCAGAGGCAATTATGTTTGTCCGCTTCCACTGGATGTCCTTACATGGTATCTGATGGGAAAGCTAAGAGATGTAATAACGCTTACTCCGTCTGGTATATCAGGCCTCGTGGATTCGGACGGGATTGCTAACAAAAATATGATCCCGACCCGAGATTTTCGCCAACCTATAAAGGGATCTGAATAGAGCAGCTATGATCACACATGGAATCAGAATAGAGCAGCTATGATCACACATGGGATGAGATCACAGCTGCGCTTTCGAAGTACAGGTCAACTCCTGGGATTTTTATTCATTTATCTGTTAATGTTTTGATTTCTTTACAGATTTATTGAATATGTATGTATGTATTTGTATTTATTAATCTATTCATTTATCTATCTATTCATTCATTTATTTATTTTATTCATTTATTTATTTATTTATTCATATTTTTTGCTGCAGCATGCAGAAATCGTCAATTTGTCGTCATTAAATCGGCAACTCCGATTTACATTGCATATCCTCTCTATGAGAGAAAAATTGGCTTGCACTTGATGAAATCATTATAAATCTGAATACCATTTCCCAACAATAAAAAGTGCCAGTTTGAGAGAGAAATCTCCTGAAATGTATTGATAATTCTACAGTCAGGTTTAGATTTGAATAGCATCTAAAAGGCATTTGGAAATTCAGAAACCAAAGCAAGGAATAGTTGACGAACATTAATGTACCTATACGAAACATGAACGCCGTAGAATAGCTCGACGCGGTGATGCAATTTAGTGAATAGGAATGAGGGCCTATATAAAGTGCATACATTTGTATCCTTACTAATTTCAGAATGTCTCCATTGAACAATTCATCCTTTTCTCACGTGCTTTATGTCTATTTTCAGGTCTCGTGAATGTCGCAGACGGGACTTTTCCATAATACGTCTCAATTAAAAAAAAAAAAGACTTTGAATCTGAATTAAGATCAAAACATTTCAAAGGCAGACCCCATTGCGCGGAAGACCGAGGCAGTGTGTGTGTTTTAAAAAGGAGATTCTTAACTACCTATTAATTCTGAAGAGGACTTTACAGGTTCCGGAAGGCAGAGGGTCAATTTGCGAGATTAAGAAAACACAAAAATCCGGCAACAGGAAAAAGAACAACATCAACAAAGGTAGACAATCTTGACATTGTCATGTTTCAGGAATGTAGGCACCCTAATCGAATGTAGGCAAAGTGTTACACAAAATGGCGGGATCCCATTTAGGCGATGTGCTTCTTTTACAAACACTATAATATGTAAACTACTGCCCACACACAGGTGCCGTGTGAAAACCCGACGACTACAAAGCGGGTACAACGCGGATTCAGTACGGTTACGACACAGCATCGTCACAGTACATTCCGGTCGCGCGTCATCATCCTCGTTGTCGGGTTGTCGTAGTCTTCGTTGTCGCCCTGAATGTCGGTGTCTTAGTTTCAGTCAGTTTAATTTCTCCGCTTGTACAAAATAATGAAACCATTACAACAAAATCAACAATCTTCACATCAAAACATTAACAAGCGTACGTAAAAAAATACATATACATGTAATTATATTTATGATATACGAACATACAATTCCAACGTATCTCAAGGTGTACAGTCGAAGGGGACTGTGATCCGTTATCCATAAGTATTTTGCGTCTGAACAATGAAACATCTTAGATTTTTTCCTTATTTTTAACTGAAGGAATATAAAACTGACAAACAACTAAACAACTTGAAATTCGAGTATTTTTCATATCATCTAGTCGGAAAGGTCGACAAAAGCTGTTTTTGTTGATGGTGCTGTATATTTCCAGTCCAGGATACGGGATGCGGAACGTTCGCGTGATAGTGGTCTGTGGTCTGTGAAGGGAGGGGGGGGGGGGGAATGAGAGGGCTCCGCCGACTTTTTGAATGTCGAGAGGCTCTCCGTTGGCATGTACACTGAGAGAGGGCGTTGGTATGCTGAATTACTACAAGGGGTATCGATCGGCTTTCTTGCTATCCTCCGGACGCAGCTTAACAGGTGACACTTGAGACTTGGTCTTGGCTCACAGCTCATGCATGTCACACGCGAGGACCTGTATACTCAAAGCGGCTCTCTGGCCTCATTTTAATCTGTAGCCGAAAGGTTTTGCCTGCTTTCAGGACATATCATACGAATGAAACAATACTGTCAGGGTGATATATATGTTTCATTTTTGCCCCAGTTAGACCTGTCTTCTATTGGCATTGTCAACATTCACGCTAATCGCGCGCGCGCGCGCGCACACACACACACACACACAAACACATACACACAAGAAAAAGAATGTGCCAAAATTTGATTTTGCAGTGTGTACACACTAAATGCAGAACGAGAAGTTAAGCACAGAATTCTTCAAGGAACCTCATTCGCCACGACTCCACAGTCCCCGGGCTTGTTGTGTTGAGAAAGCTCCGCATTTTATTGGACAAATAAACCCTCACAAACGCATAAATGCACATGCAGCGCCACACACAGACAGCGTGGTATGTGATGGAAGTCTTTCCCATTGTGTGCTCACCAAAAGACGCAGGTGTTCTCGTTGAGTTCACTGCCGAATGAGGACCATGCAACCTTTTGCGATGCAGCTAGGCGCTGCGTCACGACAAAGCGCATTGCCTTCATGAACTTAAAAAACCGACTTACGGCCGGGACGACATTGTGCCCTAGAGAAGCATGTGCATTTATACCGAGTCACGTGCTTATCTAACAATGACGATTTGCTTTCACCACAACTTCCCTCGCGATTTCCCGGGGGCCTCCTTCCCTGCCTCGATTCCCCTGGCGAATCCACAGTCCATCGTTCACTGTCAGTATGCTAAGTGTACCCCGAGCATGGCATCTCCTCTTTCGAATCTGGCACGTACAAAATGTTTCATATTTTGATCCGTTTCTGCACTATTCACGCGAGATTGTAGATTCCCCCTTCTTTTTTTTCCCCTTTTTTTTTTGCATATTTCTCTCTTTCAAAGAAGGAATGGCCACTCTATTATTTGTCAGCACATATTTGAACAGTCGGACGTAATGGTAGATGGCGGTTTATGACGTTCGGCTTCTTTTATTTCACCTAGCCGGCATTAGTAGTGCGTCCGTCTATCGGATTTCTTATTCAAAGAGACAAAAACTTAGCTGCACTTTGTACGGTGCAGTGTCCATTGAGGATCACGCACGGTTTCACTCCCGTGTATCCCGTAAACGTGTTTCCTTCATTGTGCGAGGCTCTTCAGTGTGACTAGAAAGTAAATACTGGCTTCGCATTACGTTGTGCTCTTAGACGGTCACTCTATAGCACCTATTGTGGTATTCCAGCACCCTCTGATTATTACGAGAAGGAAGAAGGTGACATGACAATGATAACAATTAGGTAAACGTGCTATGAAAATACGCAAAAGTTAATAGTAATGTCTTGTCGTTCCTGATGACTGTGCGTGGCACCCATCCTTACCCATCCTATTGTCGTAAGCAGAGGGTTAACTGTCCTGTCGTCTGCGTGTGGCAAGTTTCTTTAGATTCCTTGATTTGGCACAAAAATGCATTCATTTCATATTCTCATCCTTCAAGATTTCTTTGGTTTAACTTTGTCTGTCATCAACAGTGGAAGGGATTGGTACAGGTCATGTTATAACCAACGTAGAATCAGCTGTAAATGTGTTGTGTTGACATAGATGACCAATATTCAGTTAAGGAAAGTGCTTTTTAGAGGAGAGAGAGAGCGCGCGCATTTTTTAGATATTAATTTTTGTTAGGCAGACAACGATAACATAACCCCTTTTTAAAAGAAAACTCTTTCGAGAAACTAAATGAATTTGATGTGATATTCTTCGGAATTACGCAAGCATGTAATTTTCAACATGCTGCTACTATGGCATGTTGAATATTGATGCACGAAGCAGAACATGGCACACATATCTTTTGATGAGGTCCTGTACACAGTATAGACTCAACAGTATAGACATACACAAACACGAACACCGGGAGGATCTTACTGCAGTATGCGAAATGATAATCATGTTTTGTTCCCTTCATCGCAGTGAGGTCTAAAACAGTGGATGGCTTAGACCGCCAAAATAGTTCCTAATTTTTCATCTTATTATCTGGCAATGTGTGAATGTTTGTGGGGGTTTCCTTCTATCATAATGGAGCGTGGTGTTTGCAGTCATCTCATGTTGAAAGGCGATCCTTTAGTAGCAGAGACAAGCGTCCTATTCCTAAAGCTCCTTCCAAGTGCCAGAAAAGCTGCAAAAACACAAACCAGACACGCAATTCGACTATCTGTTGCCTTTTCGAGACTTTTGTTTTTCTGGGGGAAGAAGAGGGGTTCGTATACTTCTTCATAGAAAGAAATGTGTTTTCTCTTTTCCTTTCTTTGTCAGATATTTTTGGAATATTAGATTTACCCATAGCCTGAAGGAAGAATCGAATCTGAGGGGAGAAATCTTACCACGAATGAAGAGATAGAAGCTTCGTCGTCGGCAACGAGATAGGCGGATCACATTCAAAGTGGTGTTAGCATGAACGTGTTCCTACAAGAGATGTACAAATGTCTCGTGTTCCCTATTTAAAGCGAAAATGGAATATCGTTCTGCGACATTCACAACAAGGCATATAATACTTCAATCTATGTCGTATTTTTGTCTTATTCGGTAACCAAATATCTAATATTCGGGCTTGCGTTTTCTAACACTTGTAAGGATGTGTACTTTCTCTCCATCTTCACAGTCAGCCGCAATATTGGGCAATCATTTGCAAAATATCACAGTGAAGCAAATGCAAATCCGTCTCCAGGCTTTCTGTCAGAACATGATAAGGTATGGCTGCATACATGAATGGAATGCAAGTATATTAGTAAGCATATCGCTTTACTGTGTCAAAGAAATCCGACAACCACTTATATATAATTCACCAACGCACAACGAAAACAAATGCATAATTATTATTACCCACGTCTGTGTGTTATCATTGTTACTCTATACAGTCGTATTTTTGCTCCCGTTTCATTTCGCAGTTGCCTGTCCAGAGTAATTACAAATGGATTTGCTTCTTCGCCCACATAATACATTATTCGGAATGGAGAGAGAGGTTTCATAGCCACCTCCGTAATTGTTGGATGAACTGTCCTGGATTCGGCTGTGATATTCTGATCCAGCAGGCTCTGATTCGAGACACAAAATTAGTTTTTAAGTCAGTCATGTTCATTCGTTCACTCTTTGGCTAACTGGTTTATCAAATCCACGATGGATTGTATTAAAAAGAGTATGCATACATTACATACATACATACATACATACACACATACATACGTACATTGTATCATATACAAGTTTAATTGATATATAATGAAACATAAACTTATATGTATGCATTTACATAATGTAGATCATCTATTTCACGTATGAATTATCTAAGTACACACAATGTAAATATGAATAAATAAATGATAAATAAATAAATAAATATATATATATATATATATATGTATATCATACATATGTATATATATATATATATATATATATATATATATATATATATATACATATTTATATGTATGTATATATATATATATATATATATATATATATATATATGATATATACGAATAAATATTTATAGTAAGGGCTGGTGACAAAAAAACAAAGAAAATAGCGCACGACTAAAAATAACGAAACCGTATCAAATATGATTGAACAAGAAAAAACGAACGATGGCATTGCTTAATGTCAAAGTTATTATGCATTAAAATGATCGACTATCAGTGTCAAGTGGGAATGATTGAAATTTGATGGATTATGCTCGTGAAATTTGTGGGCTGACTTCTGGAAGCAACGATTTCAAAGGCTGCTATCCTCTCATTTTATATCAGTGATAGATGTGTTTCACCTCCTCGTTTGAACATCAACGGGGCAGAAAATAAATGGCGTCATATCAATGGTCCATCTACGAAATCGGAGAAGGTTCTAGGGTTTTTCTCGCTAAATCGAAGGGCTCAAAGTCATGCATCGATTATGAGACGTAAGAGCAGTAGTTCGCGTTGATGACATTTAATTTCGCTCTCGTATTCATTGGTTTCCACGAATTTTACTTTCATGCGTGCCCATCAAATGGATAGCGTATCAGATCTCGGGGGAGCATATTTTTGACTATTCTTAACCTGGCCAGGGTTCTACTATCTCGCTATAAATGTAGCCATGGTTACACACGGAGCAACGCCCGAGATTAATCGTATTCGGACTACAGTATCTCACTGTATCCCCAGCTCATGCACAACTTAGAACGAGTTCTTGTCTATTCAGAGGATTTAGGCTTACCACTTATGACTGGCTCTTTTGGGGCATTAGGGCCTTTGTTCTGAATCCACAGACTCGTAAGCTTGTAATCGATGTGCAGGGCTTACTAGTGGTGACCCTGTGGCACAGGACTACTAGAATTTGATGCCGGGGCACTAAGTTCTTAAAGACTACCATCTGGTGGCAGCTCATATTCCATTTTTTAATTCCCCATTAATTCGGGCCACCGAAATTAAATGTTTATTCATCTGTATGTAGATGTATGTTAAAGTATGTAATGTATATTTATGAAAGATTGCGCTGTAAAGAGCATTTATTATAATCTTATGAAGCGATATTGATGTGGACATTTAATTTCACATCAGCATTTTCTGTGTATTTCAATTAGATCCTTCGTAGATAGCATTGCATTGGGTTAAACAAATCAGCATTATAACATTTTAGACCCCCCCACACACACACGCACACACGAAACACAATTGGAAGAGATATTGTGGAATAATTAGTGGGCTAATATGTTTCATTACCGGTAGAGGTCTATTGCAGGTGTAATATTAGAAATACTGATTGACTGACCTTCACACATCACAATCGTGTAATTTTGCAATCATGATACGAGAGTATATTTTTTGTTCTCATGTACGCACGGTATGCATCTTTGCATGCATATTCTTCCAGACGACTAGGAAGCAAATCCTGGCAGCGCCTTTTCAAATCACAAACCTTTTTTTTTTCTTAGCTCACATGCAATATCAAACATTAAAAAGATGTGCCTTTAGTCATTCGTCTCCAGATTAAGCAGATATACGTAGTACGATATCTGGTTTCATCAACTATGTATAAGTCAAAAAAATTAAACTCAAAATGGTAGGTGCCTTCCGGCTGTGAGATCCAAGCGTATTCCTTGGGGGCACAAACGACGGAGTAAGTCAAAGGATCGTGCGGTGGTAACCAAAGCCGTAATTGCTCCGAGTTTCTTCTCAGCGGCATGCAGGTTTGTGGAGCAACCGGGAGTGAAAATTCAATGCTATTCAGTGTAGCTCCGCGTTCTATCAGCTGTCTTCTGCACTTGAACCTGCGGACACTATCTGTGACACGAGTGTTGCGTTCAACCTGACCCACAAAATCTCTCCTTTCTCGCCATGTTTTCCAGTATCGATCAAAATCCTGCGTCTGCCTTTTACCACGCGCATTGATTCGCGTTCATCTGAACGCCATTTATGATGCGATTGGGATCAAATTGCAGGAAAACATGGTTTGCTGTATTGACTCGTCAACCGAGAGAGATTCGAAATAAGCTACAGATCTGCCAGCTTCGGAGCGAGCACTGCTCGGTCTTGTCCGTGCGTTCGTCACCGGCGCGACTCCTAGTCATGCGGCGCGCGGATATCGGGATGGCGCGGCCCAGGCCAGCTCTGACGGGAACATGAGATCTGCGAGGCGGTTTTACGTTTCTCATCTGCGGGAATAATCGAATTCCCTGTTCTTCAAATCCGTCTCGTCTTCTGGCCGTCTCAGGGAATGTTTCAACCTCATCATCGTCTCCAGTTTCTACCATTTGCCGCAGATGACATATGGGTGTCATCTACGATAAGTTCCACCCACAAGCCACTGGTGTGCTTTACGGTCCGATGTCCGCACACAAGAAATGCATTTTACTGTAGTTCATTGTCAAGCTAGTCTCAGTGTCAATCGCTATTCTTTTTTTTTTCAAAGTCCATTTTATTGTGATGATATCAACATGGACAATGTTGATGTGAATGATGAAATTAGTTATAGTTGCAGTTTATATTGCCCCAAATCGTTTAAAAGAAATGCAGAAGACGCATTCGGAGATGAAAGTATAACGGTTAGATAAATATGATATCATGAAAAAAAAAAAGTTTTTTAAATCATTCTTAAATGACTCCATCGATGACGAATTTCTTATGTAAGGTGGAAGTGAATTCAACAGTGATGGTCCAGCACGTGCAAAGGCACTCTCCCCCAAGACTTCCTTCATGCAGCGACCACAAGTATAAGTATGTTGAATATTTATTCTTGTCTATTTTGTTATCTTTTTGTTATGCTACTCTAGTTTCCTATCGCATCGTTATTTTCCTTTATTATAGTATGATTGCTGTCCCAGTCTCGTCTCATGTTTTTTCGTTATTTGTTCGTTGTTGTTTTTGTGTGTATCTGTTTGTCCGTCTGTCTTTGTGTTGGCTGCAAAACTTTTTTTGTTGTTGCTGTTGTTGCTGTTTCAATCAATTTTTTCATCGATTTTTTTTTCAAGACGGGCTCACATTCTACAAGAATTGTCGTTTCAGTGGGTCCCTCCTGTTTTTACAGTGCATATTGATATTTCGCTTTAATTACCTCAGCACCCATTACAGTGTATCGTTACTGTAAGGTCACAATCATTGTTGTTTACTTTGTACAAATTCACATACATTATTTCTGTCACTAAAGAAAGGAAGATCATGTTGCAGTAGAAAGATGGAAATAAATTTGAACTTGAGCTTGAATCCACGAGAGTTAAAAAAAAGGAGATTGTGAAATATTTACAGATGGAAATGCCTTCTGCTCAGTGGCGTATCTAGGGAAAACGGCGCCCGGGGCAAGCGCGAAAATTGCGCCCCTAATTTCTGAAAAAGACTCGTGTTCAACCTCAATCCCATCCTGGTAGGAACTTTAAGCAAAGTCCACATGATATGCTTTTCAAGCCCTTGAAGGGGGTCTTTTGAGGGTGATTTAAATAAAATGAATTTTGATAAATTTTGGCGAGCGAGCGCAGCGAGCGAGCCGAAAATTTGTGTATTTCAGCTGACAAAACATGGAATTGTTGTCATTTTTTGCTTATCAAATCTTACAATTCTAATCAAGATAGTGACTGTCTTATAGATAACGATTTATCTATACCAACAAACTGAGTACTTTAAAAAAATATTCTAAATCAGAGGGGCATTTCATGAAGCATTTTGTCCGACAACTTGTCGGACAAAATTTGCTTTCAGCCAATCAGAAGCAAGGATTTCAGTAGCTTTTAACAGTTTGTCAGACGAAATATCCGACAAATTGCTTCATGAAATGCCCCCCCCCCCCCCCATGTACGCGCGAGTGAGCCGAAATTTGTATATTTCCGCGTTATCATCACGTTTGGTTCTTATCTCCTTTTTGTTTTGATAAATTTTGGCGAGCGAGCGCAGCGAGCGAGCCGAAAATTTTTGTATTTCAGCTTACAAAACATGGAACTCTTGTCATTTTGTGCTTATCATATCTTACAATTCTAATCAAGATACAATGTATAGTGACGGCCTTATAGATAACGATTTTTACCAACAAACTGAAGACTTGAAAAAATACTCTAAATTAGTACGAGCGAGTGAGACGAAATTTGTATATTTCCGCGTCATCATCACGTTTTGTTCTTATCTCCTTTTTGTTTTGACAAATTTTGGCGAGCGAGCGCAGCGAGCGAGCCGAAAATTTTTGTATTTCAGCTTACAAAACATGGAACTCTTGTCATTTTTTGCTTATCAAATCTTACAATTCTAATCAACATATAGTGACGGCCTTATAGATAACGATTTTTACCAACAAACTGAGTTCTTGAAGAAATACTCTAAATTAGTACGAGCGAGTGAGCCGAAATTTGTATATTTCCACGTCATCATTACGTTCTATTCTTATCTTGTTTGATTTTTTTGGCGCCCCCCCCCCCCGTATGTTCGAAACCGTTGGCGCCTTCTTTTGATCCAATTGGCGATCGCTTCAGAACGAAAGAAATTGCAGCCGCTGCTCCGTGAAACATTTTGCCTGCTAAATATAGAATGACATGTGTGAACACAATAGACATTGTCATTTTGTCCGCGTCATCACATTTTGTTCTTACCTTCTTCTTCTATATACAATTTAGAGAGCGAGCGCAGCGAGCGAGCCGAAAATTGTTGTACAATATTTCAGCTTACATAACATGGAATTCTCGAGTGAACACAATAAACATTGTCATTTTGTCCGAGTCATTGTTATGTTTTGTTTTTAGCTTTTTTGACTTGGTTTTCTGCCCCCCCCCCCCACCATTCTCCCCCCCTTTCCGGTGAGTTTCTTCTTCTTCTTCTTCTTCTTCTCCTTTTCTTTTTTCTTCGTTTTGTTTTTTGCGCCCCCAAGAAGTGGCGCCCGGGGCACGTGCCCCCCTTGCCCCCCCCCCCCCCTAGATACGCCACTGCTTCTGCTGCATATCGCAAAGAGTAGGAACAAAGCTTACGAAATTTCTTTGCAAAAAAAAAAAGAGCACGCATCGCTTTGTTGGCAAAATAAGAAACTGATGGCATCCCAGCTGAGCGATGGTGCAGGCAATAGAAACTGAGAAAGCAATGGCGGACGATCATCAGCGATCGATCGATCGTTACCGAATCACAACGTTTACCTGTCCAACATCTAGTGTTACCTTCTCCCGTGAAAGCAGACGTTGTATTATTGCATTAGAACCTCTTCTCACCTCGTGCACACCTTTGGAACATGGCAAGAATCTGTCAGACCGAAAAAAAGGACAATTTGATTAGGATTTACCAGAAATGGATGCCCGCGATTGATGCCAGCGCCACGAATGACGGAGCGCTCCCATTAATTGAATACAGATTATCTTTCGCAGCCGACATAGCCGATCCGATTCTAATGACCTTCTCTAGAATTATTTTCGTTTAACCCAAGAAACATAGGCAAACAAAGAGAGCTTCTCTCAGAAAGTATTCACACATATATTTCTATTCCTGAAAATGCAAACGTGTCATATTTTATTCAAACGAACGTTCAGGTGGAACGTTAATTTTTTTTTCTTCCCATTACCATGTTCTTTAGTTCCTTTGAAAGCAAGTAGAAGAGGTCATGCAAAACAAAGTAATCGACAAAAATAATTACTGTTCTGCAGGGACTTTACGAATATGAGAAGTAAAGAGAGAAGCTGTGACATTGAAGCAAGGTCACGATAAAACGAGAAAGGCACCTAAAAAACCTCAGAATGGAAGAATGGATAGAAAAGAAAGGATTGCAAATTCATGTGCAAACATGAATATAAGTCGTTCACAGAGTATTTTCTTCTTCATTGCCTTTGCACAATGTACAGCAAAACGTACAACAAACATGCAACAATGAATAATACAGTGGGGCTACAGCATAAGCGTGGCTTGATTTGCGTGCAGCCCCCGTACATACATAATATTATGACATACATCGGGAGGAGAATAGGAGGGTATAGAGATAAAAGAGTAAGAAAACGAAAGAGAGAGAGAGGCAGAGAGTGAGAATGAGGGAACCGGATAGCCTCAGATTTATAAGAGACTGAACAGAGAAAAGGAAGGAAAAGGGATAGAGGAAAAATAGAATATAGAAGAGTTCGAGAAAGATAAAAGACAGAGAATTAAAAGAATCAAGGAACAGACACGAAGTGGAGAGAATGTGTAGAATATAAAAGGATTGAGCAAAGAGAAGAGCAGAATGAGAATTATAGGAAACAGAGGTGAGAAAGAGAGAGGGAGAGGAAGTGATTGAGAGGGAAAGATATCCTCGGGCAATGCACCTATATTTTCTTTTCTTTTTCGTATCCCTCAATGTCTAAATAATGCACACGTAATTTCCATAATATTCCATCACATGTGCTGCCGCCCGACAATGAGGTATAGCATTGGTTAAGTAACAAGAGACCGTTTACACAGTATTGTTTACACGATGTCCCGCCTCGTAATTAATTGCGCACACTAAAAATAGTGACTCTCTCTTATCTCTTCATTTTATTTTTTTTTACCCGATTCCCTGCTTGACTGACTTCCTAGCTAGCATGGTTGCTTTGCCGAAGGCTGCAAAACAACAGTGGTATACTCCGTACACTCAACAACAAAAAAATCAAGACATATTGTTGATATTTTGTGCAAAAACCCAATCAGGGCCAATGAGGAATTGATATTATTCTCGCATGGTAGCAAATGTATTTGTGAGTGACCACCATGGGATCGAGTTTTGGACATAAATCTGTGATATCTGCCATTGAAATAAGTGATTTTTTTTTTTTTAATGCAGGAAAGGGGTTCTCAAACGGTCGTGGAGAAACTTTCCTGTAGAATATAATCAAAACATATCCATACGGTCAAGGAATTGGTAAACCGGTTGTGAATAATGTATCAGGTTCCCACCGTTATTTAGTCATGCCGCACCTGACACCAATATAAATGGTTTGGTATCAAAGTCAAGATTGAGAAAGAGTCACTCTATCAATAGCTATGACGTTTCAGAAAACCTGTGCAGGCATTCATCAGTGTCTATACACATATCATTGTCAGGAGGTAGTTCACTGATGAATTCATATCTTAGGTAGATCCCCCATAGCTCACTGTAATCACGACCGTGCGTAGAC